>NC_052059.1:42023787-42291287 GCF_903992535.2 Arvicola amphibius
CATCAAAAAAACCTGAGGGCTAAATTATACCACTGATCAATTGATTTTAACAGGTGTCTATAGAGTAGTCCATCCAACAGGTAGGGAATACGTGCAAAGAAAGAAAGGAAGGGAGAACCCCTTTGAGCATCAGACCACAATGAAATAAAATTAAAAATCAATAGCAAGGGAGCCCTCACAAACTACGCAAGTACTTGGAGATTGACAACTACATTGTTGCATGAAGAGTGGTCTTGAAGAAATCAGTCAGAAAAAGGTAAAATTCCTAGAGTCAAATTAAAAGTCTAGAACAGCCTATTAGAACCTCTGGGAAACAGCCAAGACAGCTATAAGAAGAAACTTTATAGGTATTTAATTTTTAAAGTTAGAGAGTTCAGAAATAAATAATGTGATGATGCTCCTAAAGATCTGGGGGGTGGGGCCATGAACCCCAATGCTGTAGCAAGAAACTATGAGGGGAGAAATAAGTGAAACAGAGGAAAAACCAACAATACACAGAGTCATTCTAAAACTCCGTTCTTTTTGAAAAACTGAACAAGACTGACAGACCCCTACATAATCTACACACACTGGGGGGGGGGGGGGGAGCAAATCAACAAAATTACATATGAGAACAACAATCCTCAATAAAACCCCAAAGGATCATTAGGGAATCCTTTGAGAGTCTATATTTCAAAAACCCGGAAACCTAGAAAAAAAAAGATAAGTCTCTAATGAGCCCAAATTACACCCAGAAGGCATAAACAATTAAAATAGCCCCACAGTAGGCACGAGACTGAGAAGAAATCTGCCCCACAAAGGGCCTAGGACTGTAAGGATTCTCTTCTACATTCCACCCCACTTTTGGAGGGCAACTAGCACTTCTCAAACTGCTGCACAGCATAGAAAGGGATGGACAGTGCGAAACACATCCTACAAAGTCAATGTCACCCTGACACAAAACCAAATAAAGGTACAAAACAAACAAGACTACAGACCAAAGTCCCTTCTCGACACAAAACTTGGCAACTGAATTCTAAAAACACATTAAGAAAATCATAAATGAAGACCAAATTGGTTTTATCTCAGGGATGAAAATTTGATTCAAGTCCCCCTCCCCCACTGTGAAAAAATAACAATAGCAAAAATAGGAGACACACTGTATAATATTGAGTAGTGACCACCAGAAAATATGATTGTCAACATGTATTTAAAAATATAGTCGCAAAGATGTAACCTGTAATTAAATTGCTAGGAAGACAAGCTGATAATCTTAGTGGGAATCTTTTTTTAAAACTCAGAACAGAAACATAAAGTAATTAACAAAAAAAATGAAGTTAAACAACAACATTAACAAAGTCAATAGATGTGAAGAGTTTTGCAGGAACTGGGAAAACATAATTCCTTCGGGTATATATTTTTAGTTGATCACATATTGTTATAACAGAGAGTTTAGCAACATCAAAAACAGCTATTATATAAAACAAGTTCTTGGCCCAGAAGTTTTGAAAAGTTAGAACTCAAGGGGAGAAAAAGTGAAACTTTCAAAGTTAATGGAGAGTTTTACAGCGTAGACTGTGATGATGACCTCACAGGTGTACACCTCTCTTCAAGTTTTCCACATTGCACACACAAGATTTGTTCAACTTTGTATATGCGAAGAATTCACAATAAAGTGTTTTTTAAAACCTAAAAAGTAAAATGGAAACAACTTATGTACCGTTCTCTACACGTTCTTCCAGTGAAAAGGAATAAAACACATTTTAAGAAGTTTGGAAAGAGCAGGGAGGTGGTAGCACCCGCCTTTAAGCCCTGCACTTGGGAGGCAGAGGCAGGCAGATCTCTCTGAGTTCAAGGCCAGCCTGATCCACATTGCAAGTTCCTAGACAGGTTCCAAAAGTTAGAAAAGAAAAAAGAAACTTCCAAATAACCCTAAGAGGTGGGAAGAAAAAAATATTGAAATTAAAACTCTATTGGAACTAAATGGCAATGGGCATACTTGGCCTTGAGGAAGTTCTTTTGAATGAGGACTGGGTCATCCATGGGCCTTGAATCCTAGTCGGATACCTTTGCCATCAAGAGGAATGCCACAGTGGGGTATTTGAAAAACATGGTATAAAAATAAAGGACCAGCTAGACTCTAAACAAATGTAATGCTTCCAACCTGTCAGACACAGGATACTAAGCAAATGTTTTTAAGATTTTGAACTTTTTAAAATATATGCATGATATCATTTTTGTCACCGAGATGACAAATGGACCAGAAATAAATCTGGTTCATAAAATAAGCAAGAAAACAAAGCAAAGCAAAACAAAACAAAACAAAAAAACCCCAAAGACTCCCAGGGTAAAATACCAAGTGAGCCTTCATTAAGAATACCATGGTCCTGCTAATGGAATCCAGAAGTTTGTTGATATAAATCATGTCTTTAGGTTATGAGCTATGAATTTTATGAGCACGATTAACATCTTTAGAGAATATGGACTGGAAGAAGAGAGATACTTCCTAATACGTTGTGTCCATTACAATGGCTCTATTGTTTAAGTGGAAAAAGGAATTACTTGAAAGAGTAAAATGACCTAGAAATCCAATCACGGGTTCCATAGCCTTTTCCTGATCAATAAGACCATTTCACCCCTTGGAAAAGAGACCAGATTTCTTCACACGAGTTGTCAGTTGTCAGTCTGAGCCTACAACTTTTTATGTACCAAGTACTAGAAAGATCTACAATCGTCTTTACAGTTCTGATCTAGGGATAAAAGATCCCCTACAATTTCTAAGTGTTATTATGGAAGAAGAATGTTAGACAGGCATGTCAAGGATAATCAACTCAATTCCTGTCGTTTCCTTACTTTTGCATTGTGGAGATAAAAACAACTAATCCCATGTGTCTTAAAGCTTATACCCAGAATATTTGCTCTCTTATCATCAGGTCCTTGATGGAAGAAAAAAAAAACCAGTGGATTTGCTTCTTGTTCATACCAAAGGAGTTGTTTGTTTGTTCTAAAATGAGGTATTGGGTTGGAAAGAAACATACTCATTTGAACTCTTCCGGGATGCAGTGGTGTGGAAACCCTGGTTATAACAGATGATCTACATCCGAGGTATAGGCAGTCCCCAAGTTGCAAATGGGTTATAGTCTAAAAGTTGATTCAAATGTCCGCTGTTTACAAGTCTCAAAAGCATTTTGCCATGGAAACAAAGTTATAAGAGACAGCTGAATTTCTAAGCTAGCTCACAAAAGCTGATCTCAGCCCTAACATGTCTGAAGTTAATTGCTTCAAGTGTAGGTTTGTATTATAACATAACAGTCCATAGGCGGGCTGATTGGTGACCCACTTGATCAGAATCTCTCATTTTAGTGTTGGCCTCATCAAAGAAATGCTATTTTCCACTGTGTTTCTTATAGACATATTAGAGGTTTTTTTTCCCTTTTTGCTCATTTTGATTTCAAAATTTCCTGTAGCTTTAAATTCTTTTCTTATCACATGGTTGCTGATTATCTTTTTCTTTCTTTTTTAAATCAGTTTGACACAAATAGGATCATCAAGGACAGTGGTTTTCAACCTGTGGATCATGATTCCTTCGGGGTCACATATCCTGTATGTCTGATATTTACATTACGATTCATAACAGTAGCAAAATGACAGTAGCAACGAAATAATGTTCTGATTGGGGTCACCACAGCATGAGGAACTGTATTAAAGGATCACAGTATTAAGAAGACTGAGAACCACTGTTCTACGAAGAGGAAAACTTAACGGAGAAAATGCCTTCACCAATTGGCTTGTGGGCAAGACTGTGGGGCACTTTCTTGACTAATGATTGGTGTGGAAGGCCTCGGCCACTGTAGTTGGTGCCATCCTTGGGCAGCTGGACATGGGCTATATAAGAAAGCAGGCTGAACAAGCCATAGAGAACAAGCTGTATATAGTGTCCCTCCCTCCATGGTCTCTACTTCAGTTTTTGCCTCCAGGTTCTTGTCCTGCCTTGGCTCCCCCCCCCCCCCCCCCCCCCTTGTGATGGACTGTGATTGGTAGGCAGAAGCCAAATAAACCTTTTCTTCTCCAAGTTGCTTTTGGTTAGCATTTTATCACAGCATGCAGAAAAAAAAACTAGAATATTTGATGTAATGTAAGTAATCTGTAATGTTTTTCTTATGTTTTATTTTAATGTGTTAATCATTAAAATTTTGACAACTACTTGACAAATATCAATGGGGGCCATGAATCGATGTCACCAGGCAGCTTTTTCACTTTTGCTCATTCACTTTCTTGACCCTTCATAAAATTAAATTATTTAAAAATTCCCTGAGCACCATTAAAATCATTCTTGAACTTGGCCTCCACACACTCCTTCTGCATCCCCACACGTACCAGCACAGATTTTTGTCCTGGCTTCTTACACCTAGGCATCCCTGATATTTTTCACTTGACTGCCTTTGTAACTAGGAACATTCTACAAGCACCATTCCATTTGAAACCTGATCTTCAGGATTCCCTTAAATTTCATACTTTCTGAAGATGAACTAAAGGAACGAGGATGCTGGAGTCTACAGATGGTTGAATCCCACCCAGCCCTGCTGCTGTCTTAGCCGTGTGTCTGCGTGACTAAGTTGAACCTCTTGCAGGTACGTTTCTCATGTATGGAGGGAAATTTATAGAACTTTGATCACAGTGTTGTTTTGAAGATCACATTTAAAAAAGTTAAATTTTCAAAGTATGATGCTTGTCTTTGAGCCTCGCATAGCAACCAGTTATATTGTTCTTTTGAACTCTATAGTAACTTTCAACTCGGCTATCCATTTAGCTAAATCTCTGACTATTTTTTTTGCATGAGTACATTTTGAGTTCCCAAATATTTTGAATCAATCTGGTAAAAAAAAAAAAATCTATCGGTCAAAGTCCAAATTAAGGCTTCAGAAATCAGAACCCATGATAAGTATTTCAGACAGATTCATGTCTTAGAAATTAGTCATACAGATATTAAAAACAAAAGAAAGCAAAAAACAGAAAAAGCAAGTGGAGATAGGTAGAGGAAGCGGTGAGCATCTGTAGGTCTGCAGGTCCACAGAAGTCAAGGGGCTAAACAGAGAATTGTAGCTGCTATCTTTTGAAGAAACTACACTGCTAATCATCACAACAGGAAGACCTGACTTTCGTCCATCCTTCCAAACACTTTTTAGTTACTAGAGCTTCCCATTGGCACAGGCATTCCAAAGGAGAGCGTAAAATGGTGGGTGGGTTTTGGGACTGGGTAGATGGCCAAGTGGGTAAAGTGCTTGCTTTGTGTTGAGGGTACCTTGCTATGTCAGAAACAGACACGTATGCACATGTCCTTCCACAATGTCAGAATGTATTTAATACATTTATGCTTATTTATTGAATAAATGTATTTGATAAATTCAAAGGGTGCAGGAGTTTCAGTGGCAGCACTGTGCCAGATAATACCCAGCTCCTTGGATCTGGCGGAGAGAGATTCAGGTCTTTTATTCAATCTTAATTACTAGTATTAACTCTTATATCACACATCACACAGTAAATCTATCTACCTACCTATCATCTATCTGTCTGTCTGTCCGTCCGTCCGTCCATCCATCCATCCACCCATCCATCCATCTATGCATCCATCCATCTATTTAATCATCTATCTATCTAGTTTACAGAATAAATATACATTAAAGAGGCTACAGCAGAATCTGAGAGGTTTCAGGAGTGGGCTGAGAGAGTCAGGGTTGACAGGGAAGGTGTAGCTGAGTCCAGTTTCAAAGTGAAAGGACAGCCACCAGGTCGGAACAGGAATGGCAGATTCAGGTCTAAAAGGGTTTTCAGGTGGGTCAGGCAGACAGCAGTCCAGTAGGCAAGGTCAATAGTGGGTGAGCAGCTGAGCTTAAGCCCCAGGGACTGTGGGGAATTTCCTGTCTCTTGGTCCTTAAGGCACATAACGATGATCATATGACAGGTCAGGATGAGGCTGATACACCACAGTGCTAAGTCAGGCACCTTAGAGGTCCAGGTCAAGGAGTTACACCTTTTCCTCAGTCTGGAACATCTGATAAGTTCCTGGGCATGGCTTTTCTTGATATGATTTTAATACGCCCATGTGCCTCTAAGCCTCAATTCATCCCAATAAATGAAGGGCCATATCACTTTTATGCTCAGGAATAAGTCATTCATCAGTCAGTGCTACCTGGGTGGTACCGGCCAGATAGTGTTGTTTACTGGTCCACCCTAGAGCGCAGTCATCCTCCACCCTCACGACTGAATCAAAAGCTGCTTGCAAAACGGGCTCTCAAGGCAAAGCACATTCTCAAAAAAAAAAAAAAAAAAAAAAAGAATCACTATTTTACATAACAATGGATAATGTAGAGTTGGGGCATTTCTTGATCTCAACACTGCACAGATATGAGGGCCTTTTCAGAAAGGTAGGTATGCCTGTAACTCCAGAGCTAGGGAGTAGAGCCAGGGAGATACTGAGAGCTCACAGGCCAGCTAGGCTAACCAAAACAGTAAGATCCAGGTTCAGTGAGAGGACCTGTCTCAAAAAAGAAAAAAAAAAGGTGGAGAAATAATTAAGACATGACAGCACACACAGGCTCATATACGTATATGCATATAAAACACACGACAAAAACGGTGGGTTTGGAGGTAAGAGCAAATTGTAAACAAATGCTCAGGATGAAAAGAAAATATGTCAAGGTCAAAGCCCTTTGTCTTTGTACAGAATCTTTACCATAAAAAAATTCTATAAATATTTCTTGATTGTTGAATGACTCTTTCCTTTGCAACAGACCCCTTCTGAAGCAAACTTAGATTGTCAATTTAAATGGGCCTCTTGCCAGAGGGGAGTTTGCTTGAACAACTAGTCTCATATCTGTGTTCAATAGATACTGTTATTATGAAAATTAATATAACAAATATTTTCACTATGACCATGTCTCTCACCTGAAGTACCTAGTTGTTTTTCTAGCTAGAGTTACAACTTAAGTTTAGACCCTTTAGCCTTAGGACCTAAGCATGTTTGAGCATGTCAATAGAGATAATAGAGGAGTATTTATTTACCTTAATAGAGATATGAAAAGTTTGCTTTGAGGTTGTTTGCTTCCCAGTAGTGGTAAAGGCTTAATGGGTAATGTTGTCTATCTTGTGAGATTACTCCGGAGACCTGCAGCTTCAATCAAATCATCATATTGCATTAGTCTGTCTTCTGTTACTAACAGTACAATAGCAAGATGGATTCAGTTCTATAGGAAAAAGGCTGACTTTGGTCCATCGTTCTGGAGAGGCAAAGGGAAAGGCTGCATCTAGCGACAGCCTTCTCACAGACCTCTCAGGGGTATAGGGCAAAGAAATGGGCATATGCACGAACATGTGTCGCTTTGGAGCTCATAAAGCCACAGGAATTCATTCACTGGGGATCCATCCTGATGAGCTCACCTCAGCCTAATCCCTTCTCAAGGCCTCATCTCCAAATACACGGGCAGATTAAGTTTCCAAATTTTAATTCCCCTGGTGGGAATTAACCTCCAGTATAAGTTTTGAGAAGGTAAACCAAATTCATACCACTACTATGTAATTAAATGCTGTGTCACCTCTTGAGCCTGGTGTGGTGGCACACACTTTCAATCCTGGCACTCAGGCCTCAGAGGCCAGAGGATCTATGAGTTCCAGGCTAACCGGGTCTACGTGGCAAAACCTCGTCTCGAAAAACAAAACAGAAAAAAAAACCTTAAATAAATCAATACTTTCCTAGTTTTTGTACATTCTATACCAGTTTATCTAAACTTAAGAGATGCCCATTTTATTTTACAGTATAGTTTAAAATATTATAATAAAGATAAATGATTGTGTAAAGATATGCCTGCTACCATGAATAGTTGATTTATCTGGTTGTTTTAAAATGCAATTTTGTTTAAATATTTAGTTCAGACGGTTGAGAAGAAATTTCTTCAGTTTGGCAAATTACAAGTGAATATAGGCTATATGGATTTTTGTTTCTAAACCGGTGTATATTTTGCTTTTTTCAGATGAAAATTCCATTGTTATCTTGGGAAAGGAACATTGCTCTGGATTGAGGTTTGCTTTTTCCCCCTATTTGGGGATTGTGAAGCCAGGTCATTTGAAGATAGTTTTGAAACTCTCAAGTTGTCTTCTGTTTCATTTTCCTCACTGATGACTATCTTCCTCTTCTGTCTCTGAAATGGATTCATATGTCATCTGGTGGTGCTGGATAATGACAATGGTGTGCTCAAACCCAGGACAGATTCCAGACTCTCCTGAATCTGTACACAGCATCAAAGAGCTGCTGACAGATCCAAGAACAGATCTAGAAACTATTTTTTCAGCCAAGAGAATAAATCCTTTTTGTCTGTCCTATAATTGTATAGCCCTTTCATATGGGAAAACTTACTTACTTGGTAAGGTAAATGTGTAAGCCTTTTCTCTTGTGGGAAGTGAGATCTGTTCCCTGTAGTGTGCTTTGAAACATATCCTTTACACTGACAAATTTGGGCTATTAGGATGATCATTTATGATTTTAAAATCTCTTAGTCCTTCTTAGTGTGTCTCTAAAGAAGAAATCATATAAAAATTTGAAACATTCATAAAAGTAATTTTTATTTCGAAACAGGGTTTCTCTGTGTAACAATCCTAGCTGTCCTGGAACTAGCTCATAAGAGCAATTTTTAAACAGTTTCATTAATTCAAGTTAATAATATGTCACAAAGGGAGAAAAAAAATCCTTGTGAAAGCTACCTGTTGTTTTTTTACCTTTAAGATTTTTAAAGTATGGTCTGTGGATTACCCTAATCTAAACCTGCTGGTGTGCCTATAAAATGTAGACTCGTAGGGAGGGGAGAACAGAATGAAAATGCTGTATCATATATGTACATATCATATATAAAGATTTACTTTAGTTATTGTGTGGTGTGGTATGGTGTGGTGTGGTGTGTGTGTGTGTGTGTGTGTGCATCTGAGGCTAGAGATCTCAGATCTCCCTGGAGCTGGAGTTACAGGCAGTTGTGAGTAGCCTGATGTGAGTGCTGGGAATTCATCTCCGGTCCTCAGGATGAGTGAGCATAACCATTGGGTCATTTCAAGAGCCCAAATTACTAGATCTTAAATATGCATCCCAGAGGATTTTCATTTTTGGCAACATTTAAGAACTACCTCTCTAGGACAGCTACTATTCAGTTTAGGATTGTGTATTGCGTGAGCGTATGTGTGTGTTCTATTTTTGTTTTTCTGATAGTGAAAACCAAATTCAGCACCTCTCATATGCTAGGCTCTATCCCTGAGGTTCCTTTTCAGGCTTAGGAAACGCTTTAGTAGACTTTCTTGTTTTGAAACAAAGCTAAGGTTTCCAAGGTTATTCTGGAGAAAACAGGGACAGAAAACAAAATGGCTTTGAGTAGCAGTAATGAGGATTTAGGGATTTCTCCGCATTCTGATCAGACTATTACATTTAGCATCCAACGGCACGTCTCTATTAAAACCCTTTGCTGGAAGGTTTTACACTTCTCTACATAACAGAAAGTAAAATAACCTGTTGTGCAACTAGTCACAAACACAGTCCTGAGGTGTTTTGCCCACACACAGGACTATTGTCTCAAACACATCTTTGTGGCGGCTGGGCCCTGTCACCACTGTGTTTGTCTGAGCTCGCAAATCTGTTGCAACCTGTAGCTTCCCCGTCGCTTCTCTGGCTGTCCCCTCCTGCTAATCTTTGATTCCTGGCAGCAACTAGAACCTCTTGCCAGTGCCACAGCCATGGCTGCTGCTGGGACTCCCAAAGCCACCTTGCTCTTGTGGTTTAGCAAAGCACTGGCCTCCACCACCATGAAGGCCAGAGCTGCTGCCTCCAAAGTGTCTTCCTTTCATTGGTCCCAAGATCGAAGACATTGATTGTTGTGGCTGCCAAAGTCACTGTAGCTCCCTCCACCTCCGATACTGCATCCGTCATTAATGAAATTCATTATGTCTACTGCTGCCATATTCGCTACCATCATGGCTGCCACCAAAGCCGCCAAAGAGTTTCCTCTAGAACCAAAGTTGTCATTGCCGCCAAAACCACCTCCACAACCATCACCAATGTTTCTGGAACACCACTTGACTGGGTGAAGCACTAACAACCATCACTTGCTTCCACAGGGCTCTTCTTACTTCACATCTATGGCAATTCACAGTATAGGATATCTGAATGACAACATTACCCGTGGAGTCATGGTTGTCAAAGGCAATCTCTTAGTTAGGGTTACTATTGCTGTGCTAAACCATACCAAAAACAACTTGGAGACGAATGGGTTTATTTCCATATCATTGCTTATCACTGAAGGAAGTCAGGACAAGAACTCAAACAGGGCAGGAACCTGGAGGTAGGAGCTACTATAGAGGACATAGAAGACAGCTGCTCCCTGGCTTGGTCACCGTTTCTTGCTCAGTCTGCTTCTTATAGAACCCAGGACCACCAGCAGTGAAGGGGTGGCCCCCACAATCAACGGGCTAGGCCATACCATATTAATAACTAATTAACAAAATGCCCCACAGCCAGTTCTTATGGCGACCTTTTCTCAGTTGAGCTTCCCTCCTTTCAGATAACTCCAGCTTGTGCCAAGCTGACATAAAATTAGCTAGCAAAGCCCCCATTTTTTTCACTTCCTCTGTCGGTCAGGATTTCAATAACTTCAATTTTCGCATACTGTTCAAAATAATCTCATTTGTGATAGTCTTCAATGTCTTCTTTAAGGCCACTCAAGATGATTGTCTGAGCATCTTCTCTTGACAGCTCTCTTTGACTCCATAGGTTTTCCATCCACCCTGTATGGCCTTGCGTTCATAGCTGCAGCAACTTTCTCCACTGTGGTGAACCTGACAAAGTCAAAGCCCCTGCCTGGAGCACTTGGTGCTTGGACGTCTCATAACTATACAGTCGGTGAGTGTTCTCCATTGCTCAAAATGACTCCCCAGACTCTCATGGGTTGTTTCTAAGTCCAGATCTCCCATGAAGAGCCTTCTCAGCTTTCCAAATGCTTCAGCCTCCTTAGGAGACTTTGTCTCAAAACTGGAAATGGGAAATGAGAGCTTGCCCTGGTGTTTCCTTAGTGGCCCCAACATGCAGAAAACCCCAAGGCAAAACCGTGGCAGAGGGATGTGTGAAAATGGTCAGTGAAAACATCCCCATGAAGGAAACATCGGTTATCAGGGAAAGACACTGTGCACGCGCACTCTGAGCGTATGTGCATGAGTGTGAGTGCCCTTGGAGGCCAGAAGGGGGCGACAGAGCATCTGGAGGTGGAGTATTCATTTGTGGTTGTGAGCCATCCATTGTGGGCGTTGGGAACTGAATTTGTGTCCCCCCCCCCCAACCCCCGCAAGAGCAGTACTTGCCCTTAAACACTGAGCCCACACATACGGAACAGGCAGGGAGAAAGATGGGAATATGAAAAGGGACTGGAGAGACACTGTGCCCAGAAAAGCAGGATGAAAATTAAGAAAATGGGTGCCAAGTACAGAAGAAATGTTCAAGGAAGAGTAGTGTCCAAAGTCCTGACTCTTGCCTGGGGCTCAAGAAGCATGAGGGTTGAAAATGGTATTTATTTTCCTGATAAGGAAAATAAAGGCCTGTTCAAAGCCAACGTAGTTTCTTGGGCCTCTCTGGCTAGGGTGATTTATGTATATGTTTCTTTCTCGCCACAGGAGATAAATCCCCCACGTTTTACCATTTCACAGCATCGTGTACCATAGCTAATGGTCTAGTTCTACATCAATGCCGTCTTGAATTACATGGCCTGATCTCCTTCAATGGAGCTATTATTTCTTGCTCTGCCTATGGCATGTAGCTGGGCTTTAAACATACTTTTTTTAAAAAAAAAAATGCAGGCTTATTTTAAAATCGATTTCTTTTTCTACCCCCGAAATGCAGGAGCCAGAATCTTGAGGGGGCGGATTGTAGGATTCTGCATTTTAACTGAGTTCTCAAGTACAAAGCTTTGGAAAATACTAGCTTAGAGTTAAATTTGGAGACCACTAGTTTAGCCTCAAACCGAGCACCAGTTGGGCAGCAGGATGGAGGAGCTACACAACTCCTCCACACTCTGATACAAACTCTCATGTTGTCAAACAATGAGCAGTTAGACTTCTGTTATTCCAAGATCAGCTTTCCAGCAATTTTGTCTGGAAGAGGGCCAAAGCTGGAAGTTAAGAAAATGAGACATTTCTCTCAGGGAAAGGACTTTTGTTCCTTTACTGAAGAGTAAAAAATAAATAATAAAAAAACTCATCTCAGGATATCGTTTGATAGAGTCACTGCTCTACTTGCTGAGGGAAAGGAAAAGAACCTCTCATTAGCTGGCTGTGGATATAAACATCGGATCAATTATTGCCTGCAGCCATGGCAAGAAGTAGGAGAAAAAGAAGAAAAGGGACTTAAAAGACACCACCACCACCATTACAGGAAAATAGAAAGGGTTAAAAAAGATACAAAGGGAGATGAACCCATGCCAAGTGAGGGGTCTTCAACAAAAGTAAGGAGAACACTGCAAAAAAAAAAAAAAAACAAAAAACAAAAACAAAAAAACAGCCCCCAAAGTGGGGACTCTATACACTCAGCAATCCCTTGGGACGTTGGTGCACGGTCTGAGTATTGCATCTGACAGTCAGTGATCCTCTAAGAATTTCGTTATCCATTGTTTTCTTTAAGAACATAAGAAATAGCTCAGCGGTTAAGAGCATTGCCTGCTCTTCCAGAGGTCCTGAGTTCAATTCCCAGCAACCACATGGTGGCTCACAACCATCTGTAATGAGGTCTGGTGTCCTCTTCTGGCCTGGCCTGCAGAATATTGTATACATAATAAATAAAAATCTTAAAAAAAAAAAAGAAATACGTACATCTTCAAGAGATTTCTGTCAAATGGTTTAAAAAAAAAGGATTGCCATCTTAAAACGCAGCACGATTAAGAAACCGAAATACAAGTCAGACGTGGAGCCTGGGTTCAGCAGTCACCAGTTTTGGAAGGACTGGGTAGGACTCAGGTTCCCAAAGACGACCCTCTCCCGAAGGCTTCCGGTGAAACTGCAAAAGTAAGCAGTCGGGCCAGCCCTCAGGCATTACTGCAGCGTCCACCCCCAACTCCCCCATTGCTTGAGGCTTAAAGAAATTGCTGCTGCCTTCGCTTCGGTCTCGTCTCCGCTGTGGTAGACATCAAGGTAACGGGTTTCCACTAGATTTGGCTGGTCCGAGACCAAGAAATTAAGCACTGCGTTTCGGAACAAAGTAAATCTCTTTTGTGGGTGCTATAAAATGAATGCCGGGGCTCTAAATGTTTATGAGTAGAGACGTCTGAACCTATAGCACCTGCCAGCATTCTAAGTTCTGGGGTTTTCGGAGAGGGGCTGACACGGTTCATCTTAGGGGGGTTGAGGATGGGGGCGCTTTCTAAAATGCGTTTGGAATGCCGCGTGTGGCCTCAGATCGGTCAAACATCCGCACGGTTCCCGGGGCGCTGCCTGGCTTAGGGGAGCGGCATCGCCGCACTAGCGGCCGCCCGCGAAGCCTGGACTCGGGGCGACGGGCACGCGCGGGGGCTCCGGGTCCCAGCGGCCGGGGGCGCCGTCGGCGGGGCTCGCGCAGCCGCACTGGGCGCGCCGACTCCGGGCTCCTCCTCCCGACTCCGTAGTAATCATGGCGGCGGCGGGGTTCGCGGTCCCTCGGGTGAAACAGAAAGCGGGAGCTACGCGGAGAGGGAGCGAAGAGCGGGGCTGAGGCGGCGCCCGTCACTGCCGGGGAAAACAACCCCTCACCGTGAGCGCAGCGGCGGCCCCCGGGAGTCGGGCCCACCATCAAGGTAGTGAGAGGACGATCCGGAGCCCCGCACCAGACACGCCAGGGGATCCGCCTTCCTCCGCCTCGGAGCGGCGGGACTAGGAGGTGAGAGCCGGCGGGGGACGCGGGAGTCCGCGTCGGGGAAACCGTTAGGCTGGGGCTGCGGGGCCGCGGCGTCCGAGGGTCGAGCCCGTCGAGGGGGCGGGCGGCGCTCCCCCCTTCCACCCCGCCCCGCGTGGGAAGGACCGGGTGGGGGGGAGCGCTGTCGGGGAGGCGGCGGGGTCCGGGACGCGGCGGCTACGTGCGCGGCACCTGCTGCCGGGGACTCGGCGACCGCGGAGCTCAGCCCGCTCACCTGGGGGTTAAATCCTCGAAAACACGCCCTTCGGGTCTGCGCCTCGGCGGCTGCTGGCGGCGCCTGGCGGCTCCGGTGCCCAGGTAAGTTAACCACCTGTTCGCTCGGGAGGAGGACGGGAGGCTGCGGTCCTACCCCGCGCTCCAGCCTGCGTGGGTGAACTTTTGACACGACTCTGCCGGGGGCGTCGTGCGCTAGGTGCAGGAAAACCGAGCAGATCATTTCGACCACGGGTCGCGAGCGCTGCTGTTTTAAGAGTGGGATAGGTAATCGTAATTTTTATTCAACTACCGCCTTTGTAGAAAAAAAAAAAACTTGAGGTATTTGGTGTGTGTGTGTGTGTGTGTGTGTGTGTGAGAGAGAGAGAGAGAGAGAGAGAGAGAGAGAGAGAGAGAGAGAGAGAGAGAGAGAGAGAGAGATAGAATGGCTGGGGGTAGTAGGGATGGTGAGATTTTTTTTTTTCCTCTTTTCCTTCCTGTGAGACTGTAAGTTACCTTACACCTCCTTGTCTGTCCATCTGTTCCTGAGAATAGCAGGCTGACAGGATTTTCCTCTTTTTATAGTTTAATCTTTATGTGTTCACGGTAGCCTTAAAAAAAAAAAAGAAAAGAGAAAAAAAAAAAAAACCCAAAACTGAGGCACATATTGATTTTGCTGCTTCGTCTTGTGGTCTGTTTTAGTTCTCGAAACCCAAGTTTGTGCGTGTTTTTCTGTGTCATAAGAACCAAACCGCGTCGCTTATCTGTCTTTCGGCTGAGATCAGTTGTAAGAATAAAATGACACGAAGCTTTTCTCTAATATTTTAATCGCTATGCTTTTCCCGGTATTGGTGCTAAACATATGCCACTCAAGACTGAGCCATATGTCAGACAGAAACAAATTGAGATTCCTGGCTCAGATCCCGTGTTTAGATAAATATTTAGGTTTTTTTTTGTGGATTTGAGAAGTATGTAATTCTTGCCATCTTGAAAATTTTGCTTAAGTCACCTAAAGATGTTCCAGAAGGATGAGCCCCCTGCCGTCTTAGCCTTTTCTTATTGGAATTGATTTTCTCAACTAATAAGATAAATTACCCGTGGATACAGGTGGTGGCATATTAGGCATAGAAAACGATGATAAGGATTTTTAAAAACATGGTTTTTCTAAACTACAAATATGAGAGTTTGTTTTTAGCCTTTCAGCCCACTTATAATTCTTGCTACCACTAATAACACCCTTTAGAGGGAAGGAAGATGATGAGGTGATGGGGAGAAAAATTGCTTATAGTCAAACATTTTAGCATTCTCACATTTCTCTGTATTTTCTTCCTTGTCCTCATACACCATCTCCCGGTTTTCTCTGTAGGTTAAGTGGAAAATTTTTATCTCACGCTGGTTATCTTTAGCCACCTGTATGCGTCTGCCTTAACTCCTTCCTTTCCCTGGTTGTCTGAATCCCCTCATCACTGAGTGATCCGGGAAAAATAAACTCTTGCTTAACACTGACCCCAGGGTTAGGTAATGATTGTAAGGGGGATTTTCTTCTTCCAAATTAATGCTGTGCACTCAAGAAAACAGATTTTTGGTGTCACGTGTCATTACTTCCTCTCTCTGAGTAATTGAGAGCTGATTCATTTCACCATACATTTCATGATGCCTTTTTGCATACTCTGTTTCTATAAACTTCAGCTTATTTTATTACAGGTTAAAAAATTGTCTGCCTTCCATGTCTAGTGAGATGAAGGCTAAGAAGTTCTATAAAACACAGGAGATAAAAAACATAATGAATATTGCCTTAAGCCTGACTTATGTAAAAGGTATTTATGATTTGTTCATCTTTAGTTTAGACTCCTAGGTAATATTTCTGCTTGTCTTGAAAATATTTGTGCCTTTGGTGTTTATATATTTAAGACTTGTTAATCTTGCATTTTGCCTGTAGGGTTAATGTAAACAAATAGTTTTTGTTTTAAGCAAAACATTCTTGGTGCATTTTTTCCATGAAAATGAATTTGATTATGTCTTGGAGCATGATATAAGGATGTGCATATGATTTCTGCTTTATTAGCCTGGTGCTGATAAGTGATTGGTGTTTTTTTTTAATTAAATGTAATCTCTTAAACAAGAATTATTACTTCAAATAAGTTCTGAATTTTTTTTAAGTCAGATTTAGAATTTAATCAGATTAGACTGTACATGTGTAATCCATTGAGTCCTGTCATAGTTTAGTTGATCACTTTGGTGCAACAAATATGTATCAATGCCAAGACCTCATTATCACAAAGAAATTGATGACCAATAGTGTCAGGGGCACATTTTTTTTAACATGCATTGTGAATGCTTATCCTTTTTAATACTTTACTTTTCTAAAGAGTATTATTCAGTGAGTTCTTTTTATGTCATGATCCTTAAGCTTTTCCCTTACTGGTTGGGTTTTATTTGTCTTTAATATATACGAAGTTTGCTGTGCAGCCTCTGGGCTTCCATTAAGTTCTCTGTGGGTTTCCTTTCTGATGTTTCAGATCTTCTGTCACCCATTTCCAGGCCTTAGGCTGTTTTTCTGCACCAGCTAGCTACTACCAGATAGTGTCTTTGGAGGAGATAGCATGTGCTCAGAGGATGATGAACTATTATCAAAATAAGGGGTGCAAAAGCAGTGGAATCTGTTCCTTCAAGTCATTTACAAGTTATGGAGAACTGCACACTAACAAAGGAGACGACTAGCATAAACTATAGCACAATATTGTTAAAGTGTGTGGCACCCACTGTGGCTGAAAGCTCTGTGAGGGAGGGGTAGAACAGTCTTGGCATTTGGGGGAAGTCCAACATGAAATTTAGGAAGGGTTTAAGTATCAAAGACAGACTCCAAAAGAGAGTGACAGAGTTGGAGCTAGCTGGAGGGATCCTTTGGGATCATCCAAGGACAAGCATTAGGGAAAAAAGAATCAGGTAAAGACTGGAGCTAGGCCCTAGCAGGTATGAAGAGTAGTGTAGGAAGCCCTGGAGAAGAAAGTCCTGCTCATCAGTAGGAACCCATCTGTGAAACTAATACAGAATTATTTTGTTTTTATTGTTTTTAGTTAGCATACAAAATAATGGATTTCGATAAGACATTCTCATCCTTATGTATCATTGTACTGGGCTTAGTTTCTTCCCTACTAGCATCTTTGGACCCTCTTTCTTGCTCTTGTGGGTGCCTCTTCTGCTTTCATTGTGTGTGTGTGTGTGTGTGTGTGTGTGTGTGTGTGTGTGTGTGTGTTTATATGTATCTATATATGAGAGAAAATGTGTCTTCCCATTACCCTGTTTTGTTTCCACCTCCTTCTCCCTTAATTTCCTCCCTAGTTGCACTTCCTCTTTTATGCCATACACACAGACAAAAATATATAAAAATTCTGTATATGAGGGAAGATGGTATTTGTCTTTCTTACTCTATTTTGTTTTGCTTAGCAGTTTGTTCTCTAGCTTCAGATGTTTTAATAGGCAGGTTTTTATGTTTATATAACTTAGATAAGGGTAGACAGGTATTTTTATAGTGCTTGATAATATTGTCTTGCAAGCTATTTATAGTGTCTATTGAATATTATTGTTTATTTGCTTGTTTAAAAGAATTGTTTTAAGATGTAAAGTCATGTCTGCAGGCTGTAGTTAGCCATCTGGCTTAGTTCACTAAGTCCTGGCTAATTAACTGTCCATATAGCTCATACTGTGAAGTATTTTTCTAATGCTTGTTTGCAGTGGTGTACATACCTTTTCTGTGGTATATGACAATATGCTAAGAGAACCACTACTGTAAACATTACTTTGTGCCTGAAGTTCCAGCAAGAGCTCAGTGTAGGTCTCAGAACTAGGAAGTGAAAGGTCTTCGAGCCGGGTCTTATGGCAGGCAGTGAAGCACAGTGACTGGGGTTAGCATTTGTAAGGGCAAGCACATCGACTCTGTGCTGGGTTTACCTTTAAAAACTGCAGCTGGTATGTAGAAATCTTGGGTAGGGTGCTGGTGGTCTGCAAGTGATGGCCGGGGAGCAATAACCTGTTTTTTAAAGGTGGCCCAAGGTGAATTCTAAGCGTTTAGAAATCCTGCAGGAACTCCAAGAAGAGTCACTGTTATGGAATAATTGGTAGGATAGATTCCTCTGGGAAAATGTCACACCATGTAGATTAAAGGAGGGAAGAAAGACCCAAAAATCTTTAAAATACATTTTTATTAAAATAATTTAAAAACCAAGTATGGTAGTGCATACCTTTAATCCCAGCACTCAGGAGGCAGAGGCAGGCGGATCTCTGTGAGTTCGAGGCCAGCTTGGTCTACAGAGAGAGTTCCAGGACAGCTAAGGCTACACAGAGAAACCCTGTCTCAAAAAATGTAGATGGAGACTGCTCATTCATTTCCCTACTGCCCAGACCCAAATAATCACACAGAAACTATATTAATTACATTACCTTTTGGCCTGTTAGCTCAGGCTTCTTATTAACTAACTCTTATATCTTAAGTTAACCCATTTCTTTTATTCTGTGTTTCACCACAAGGCTGTGACTTACTGGGCAAGGTTCTGGGGTCTATCTCCTTCAACTGCTACATGGCGTCTCTCTGACTCTACTTTCTATATCTCTGTTCAGATTTCCCACCTGGCTTTATTCTGCCCTGCCATAGACCAAATAACTTCTTTATTAACGAATGGTAATAAAACATATTCACAGCATACAGAATCCCACATCACACACAAAAAACTTAAGGTGATTATGGTCATTTCAAAGGATAAATACAGGTTGTTTTGAAACTTTATTTATATTAAACATCTCCCTGAAATTTCTAAATACATAACATATATGTCTAAGACAACAGTATTTTCTTTTCCCACTGTGTTTCTTGAATTGTTACCAGGTGGCCCATGGTGCCTGAGGTTATGGCTTTATGGATCCATTGGTGAGGGCTACTGCATACTACATAGTTTGTGATATCAAGAGATTCAACTATAGTATAAGAGCATTGTTTTTTACTCTGCAGGCATTATTAATAGGGTTTGTATGTGGTCAGTATTAGGTGTTGGAAATCGATGGGACACTGGACAGAATCAGCACTGTTTCTCCACCTTATTTTACTGTTAAGAATATTAAAACCAAACCAAAAATTAATCATCTATGCTTTTGTGACTATAACTTTGCCTTCCTTTGTAAATGTTTTTACTGTTTTAAATTTAAAGGCAGCATAAGCCTCTTGAAGTAGGTTTTGGCCTTTCTGAATATTTCTGACAATATTTTGCTTTAAGAAGAAACTAATAGCTAGGCTTGGTGGCACATGCTATTGATCTTAGCATTCCAGAGGCAGAGGCAGGAGGGTCTGCATTGTGAGTTCCAGGACAGGCCAGTCAGGGCTTCACAACTGAGACCCTGTCTCGAAAAAGAAGGGGGTAGGGAGTGGTTAATAATTGATCACTGCTTTACTGTCCCCTCCCCACCGGCCTCCTCACCTAAGGAGGAGATCAAGGGCCTTGGTGGTGCATTGGTGCAGGCCTCTATTCCGTGCTCGCTACTCACTAGTGATAGTGATTTCACGGCTTTCTTCTCCAGTCTTGGTTTTCTTATCCTTAGAATTGAGAATATGCGCCATGTTCTCCTCACCTGTCTTGTAAGGACTCAACGAGATGGATGGAACCTGAAAATGTTAAGGTGCCGCCATGTATGCCACGTACGTGCTTGCGTCAGCGCTTGCATCAGTGCTCCTGTGCACTGGAAGCTGCCGTACAGCTTGTCTTTTCTAAATGACCAGAACTTTTGGGTTCCAGTGTTAGTCTGCAGATTTCTAAAAACAGCATTTACAGGAAGCATTCGGTATACTAGAAAGTCATAACTGTTTTCTTTGCAAATAAAATACATATAAAAAATTTTCCACTCATTAATCTTTTGGGTCAGTGCCTGCTCCCCTCTGCCCTATCCCTCTTTGCAAGGGAATGCTGACCTGTTCCTTGGGCCTCAGCTATTCTCTCCATAGTGGGATGAAATGTAGAAAATGCGTGAACTAGTTCTTTTTTAAGTGGAAGACAACTTCTTTACTGAGAAATGCCTGGTGAAGTCGCATGGGATTTTAGGTGCTGTGCTCGGTTATTTTTAAAATCCTGTATAAATCCACCAGATACACCATTGTTCTCAGATTTTACAAGTGAAATTCTACTTGGGAATGACTCTTTTCTTTCTCCCTCACTTCTTGAGATGGCCTAGGAGCTAGTTGGTAGAAATCAGTAGAGTGTATATTTTGTCATTAGCCTAGATAAGAAAGTTATGTGCATTTGACAGATTATTGTATGAATCAGACTATAGCAATGTTGACAAGTATTGTTTTGTTTACTGCCTTCCTTCCTCAGAACCCACATCTTAATATATACTTGCGCATAAAGATATATTTTATTTATTTATTTGTTAGTTTTTGGTTTTTTTGAGATGGGTTTCTCTGTGTAATAGCGCTGCCTTTCTGGAACTTGATTTGTAGACCAGGCTGGCCTCAAACTAACAGAGATCCGCCTGCCTCTGCTTCCCAAGTGCTGGGATTAAAGGTATGCACTACCACTGCCCAGCAAAGATTTATATTTTTAGATTATATTTTAAAGATTTTTATTTATTATGTATACAGTGTTCTGCCTGCATATATGCCTACTCGCCAGAGAGGGCACCAGATCTCATTACAGATGGTTATGAGCTACCATGTGGTTGCTGGGAATTGAACTCAGGATCTCAGGAAGAGCAGTCTGTGCTCTTTACCTCTGAGCCATCTCTCCAGCCCAAAGATTTATATTTTTAAAACAACTTTTTCCTTCCTCAGTAAAGGATTCGTTTAATTGATTTATGTGTGTAGTTGTCTTCAGTAAACCTGTGGACATGTAATGGGAGGGGAAGGAATTGTCTTACCTGCCTGCAGATTCTAAGCAGCTGTTTCTTAAGCACACTTTGTAGGACATTTGAGAGTTTCTTAAAGTGTAATTAGAAATTGAGCACCCCTACCCCCAAATTCAAGATGCTCCAAAATGTGAAACTCTTGATTGCCATCATGATGCCACAAATGCCAAGTCTTCACCTCACCTGGAGTGATGGGTTGCAGTTAAGATGTAGGTAAACTAAACACTGTGTATACTGTGTATAGTAACCTCAGGCCAGATTTTATATGTATGTATGTATGTGTATACACACACACACACACACACACACACACACACACACATATCAAAAGTGAATTTTGTGTTTAAATTTGATTTAAACTAAATTCCCATTCCCAAACTATCTCATGGTATGTGTAGATATACCTGAGTCTGAACTAAAAACACTTATGCTTCTAAGCATTTTGATAAAGGGACGTTTAGCGAAGTAGTTAATGCACATATCAACTGCTTTGGTGTAATTTCATGTACTTCAGAAATCAGCCTGTCTTAATATTTGCTTAAATAAAAAATTCATGATGTCATTTTGTTTAAATTTTCTGGATTTGTTTTTGGTTTCCTTAATATAGTCATTTTCAATTATGGTTTTGTTCTTAAGACTTATTTTTTTCCCTATGTAGTCTTTTTATATGTATTATGTATCTGTTGTTCATATTTTAGCATAATAATTTATTAAGTACCTTTCTGTTTCTTTGTATATTGTTATGACCAAGTACATCTACTACTTCAGAGCAGAATTTTTTAAAAAAATATTTTTAGAATATTTAAAATTGGAAAAATATCATAATATGGGAATGCTTCATTTCTGCATTTAATAATTGGACCTTACGAAGACTGGTTTGCATGGTTGAGAAGCCCTAGAATAAAGTGGAGGACCTGCTGTGTCTGTCTTAGCCTGCATTATTGGTCATATCTAGACTAATATTTCAAGATGATGAATTTATTGAAATCACCACCCAATTTAATGCTACACCAAACTTTCTCTTTCATAAACTATAGTATTTTTCTCTGCAATCCATTCTCTGTTGACACCCTGTGATTACCTCACTGTGTGTCATCCCTTTCCAGCTTTGTACTGTGAGGTAAGGGCATATTTCCTGAGGGCAGGTCCTGTCTGTTGGTTGTCTTAAATGACTATATAGAATCAAACATGCACTTTACCCCAGTAATCCCCAATTCCTCCATTTACACTGGAAGAATAATAGACTTAAGACACCCAGTCTCTTAGACTAAGAGTTAAAAAAATTAAAAGGTAGAACTGATTGTATGTGGTTAATAGAATAAGTGCCATAGTATGTTTAGATCTACAACTTGATAGATGTGTCTAGTTATGCTACATAGGTTTCCTATTATTTTCATTATTTACTTATCTACCATATGTCTCAGATGCCTACAATATAAATGTCATAAGGCGAATGTCATACTTTCTTTCCGGATTCACAGACTAAGATGAAAGATAAAATCATGTAAATAAATACATATCTTAAAATAATTAAATAAAATGCACTTTCTTTTGTTTCCATTTACCTGTGTGATTCTTTTCTGCTTTTGGTCCCAAATAGGCCTATTTCCTGCAGAATGTTGTGACTGTGTACATCACATACATGCACATATGCTCACACACATGCACACGCACACCATCTTTCTATATATTAGGTTGTCTGTTCAGCTGGACTGTGAACAGCACAGATGCTGCTAACAGCTTTGAAGCAAAGGAGCCGAGAAGCAGTAGTGCAGACATTGTACCTTTGGAAGCCGAGCTACAGCGGGAGCAGAAACAAGCCAGATACAATATAAAAAATGAGTGTGGGTCTCTCAAATTCAATTTCATTTACAAAAGAGGCAGCAGGCTAGGTTGGACCCACAGGTTTTAGTTTTCTGATCCTAGAGTCCTGCAGACTGCTCTGTTCTTGGTTAGTTAAGATTCTCAGTAATAATTAATAAGCGCCGTTTGTGTGCTGGGTGCTTGTCGAGACTTCACACATAGCAGCTGATTTAGTTCTCAAGCCAACTGAAGTAGATATCACTGCCACCATTGTCAAAACAAGGGAACTAAACACGTTAGTAACTAATACGCCCAAAGCCATAGAGATGTTTGGTGATGAACCCAGGTGATTACAGAATCTGGGCTCTTTGTTAGTACCAGTCCTAATGTATTGAATCCCAGGGATGTAATGTTTCAATCTTAGGAAACATATTAATGTAACTTACTGTAGTCATAGACTTAAGGAACAACTATAAGTATCTCTTTGATACTAAAAATATTACTGTGTTGAATCCCAGGTGTATAATGATTCACTATTAGGAAATATTAATCTAATTTACCATATTTATGGATTTTAGGGGTAACTACAGTTATCTCTGTGGGGCTAAAATTTGTTTTTTAAAATTCATTCACCAGTCCTGATAACTCACAGTCAACAAAAAATAAACTTACAGAAATATTCTAGCAGAAACTTATATTGAATGTCATAGAAAATATTAGAAACACTTCCACTAAAAGATAAGAACATTAACATTGGTTCAGAACTCATAGCTGATACATTAAGAAACAAGAAAAATAACCTGTAAGTAATAGGAGAATAACATTATTATTATTTACAACTGGTATGTGTGCATACTTAGAAAATGCAAGACAGGGCAGGGGTGTGACTCAGCTTTAGAATGCTTGCCTATATAGCTGATGCCATAGGTTCTGTTCCCAGGAGCCTCATCACCATCACCACCACCTTGACCACAATAACAGCAAAGAGAATTAGAGAAGTGATGAGATTAGACTTCTTGTCTTCAATTTAGTGGGAAAGTATCTAGTTTCTTCATCAGTGGAAACACACATACTCTCTTTATAATAGTAAGAAATAGCATGGCTAGAGATACTGCTCAGCCTTTAGAGGCTAAGACTCATGAGCAAATATCAAAGGAAATAATTCCAATACAATGGCATGTCTGAAAGTGTGATAAAATGCATTTAAAGAAGTAAGAATTAACTTTTATAAATTAACTGATATTCAAGACAATGTTATTATTTTATTCACATGTGTGTGGTACATGCTTGTTTGTACATGCCAGTACATGTGTAGAGGCCAGAGGAGGATTCTGGGTGTTTACCTCTGTCATTCTCACCTTATTCCTTTGAGACACAATTGCTGATTGGATCTGGGGTTGGACTGGATAGCCAGAGGCCAGGTGACTGGCCAGCAAGTCCTACAGCCCTCCTGTCTTTGTCCCTGGCAGTGCTGGAATTGCCTGGGTGACAGCCCTGGCAAGCTTTTTGCATAGGTGCTGGGGATCTGGGGCAAGCTTTTTGCATAGGTGCTGGGGATCTGGGCTTCATGCCTGTGCAGCAAGTACTTTCTCTCCCTCCCCATTTACCCTTTTAGTTAATCGTGGCATTGTGGCTATAGCTTGTGTTGGCGTGGCTGTGGCCACTGGGAATCCCTAGACCACACACATTGTAAGTGCGAGTGTTTTCCATCTTTCACACACCCTCATCTTCCTTGTGGGTCTGCCTCCCTTTAGTCTTCAGAGCTCCTTCCTCCTCCCTTTCTTGGAGCTGAGGTTCAGGTCAGGGGACTCAGGAAAGACAAGTGGCGCACCCCTGAGCCAACCCCAGAGCTCTAGACAGCTGATGTTAGAACTCGGAAGAGAAATCACTGGGTCACACATAAAGCAAGACTTTTCAGTAATCAAGATGGAGAGAAATAGCATGTTTAGAGAAAGCAGCGCTTAGCCCAGACATAGGGGTCTATAACAGAATTTGGTTCTTTTAGAAAGCACTGCTCTGTTAACTGTGTTCTACCGAGAAAGGCTCTGGCTCACAGAACATCAGAACAAGATTTTCTTGTGATAAAATGGCTCTTTGCAAACAATTTGTCATGTTAACCATGTTAAGTATGCTAAGCTACCCCAGCACCACAGCTTTCATGGAGAAGTCAAGCAGTCGAGTTGTCAACTGAACTGCTAGGGAGTCAGTGTAGCCAGAAAGGAGTCTGGCAAGGCTGCTTTAGTGCAAGTCCAAATTCACTCAGATAAGATGTGGTTGGCAGCTTGAAATTCTACAAGAAAGTGAATGCTCTGTAGCATAAGTGTCTGTAGATGAGAGAGGAGTGCCTTTCAATTCTAAAGGTGCCTCAGATACCCTCGACCCCAACACTCACACCAGACGCTTACGGCAGTGCTATAAAACTAGTGTCTGTCCTCAGTCCTTTAATGGGTTGGATTTGCTCGCATCTCCATAGCTTGTTTCTCATACTCCGTAGTTTCTTTTGCTTGTTTTTATTTTTATTATTTATTTATTTATTTATTTATTTATTTATTTATTTCTGTGTGTGTGTGTGTGTGTGAGAGAGAGAGAGAGAGAGAGAGAGAGAGAGAGAGAGAGAGAGAGAGAGGGTTTTGCTCTGTAGCCCAGGCTAGCTAAGGATTTTGCTGTATAGCTTAGGAAGGCCTTCATTTTACAGCAATCTTACTGCCTTTGTCTCCCAAGCGCTGGGATTACAGTGTGTGCAACTGTGACCAGTTTACGCAGGCGGAAAGTGTTTCTGTAATGTCTTTTTCATTGAACCTTCTTTGTGAATTAACTTCAGTCAGAATCCAGATTTCTGGTAGTTTAAGTGGTTTTGCTGTGGGTGAATGGATACTGACTGTATTTCCTGAATGTATAATTAGATTCTATTTAATGAGTCTGACTAAGGAAAATAATAATAGTGGCCTTCAGCACCACCCCAAACTTCTGTTCCTTTGGGGATAAAGCCCACCCATCCTACTTATTGTACCCCATTTTTCCTTTCCAGTAGACAAAGAAGTGCAGATGAATATGGTGAATAAGTTATAAGAATCGTGCTGCAGTCAGTGTAGATTGTTACTTCCCTGTAAGACTATGAATATATGATTTATGATATAATTGATATTTTACAGTTTTTTTAATTTTAAATGGCACTACCATAAGGTTTAACCTACTAAACCATAGTTTTAATTACTACCTTACACATGAAAATGCTATCTCATCATGAAAATAGTTGTTAGTTATTGGTGTAGCATAAATTCTTAGCATATAGCTCATGGAATGTCACCATGCAAACCAAATTTGCCCATTTATGAGCACAGATACTTTACTAAGGGTGCAATCAGTGAATGAGACTGGTTGTGCTGGCACATACCTGTAATCCCAGCACTCGGGAGGCTGAACCAGGAGGAACATGAACTTGATGCTGAGATGGACCTGCAGTGTGACCCTGTCTCAGATAACAGCAACAATAATAGGAAGCCAGGAGTATTGTTGCTGCATATGTCCTTCCTTATACAGTCCACAGTTAATTAACAACTGTCTCCTGAAAGGAGCGTATGAGCACAGTAAAACTAAACGATAGTCATTTATAACCTAAAAATGTACAGTAATTTAAAGTATAATCTTTTAAACTTGAAAACCTTGACTGATTAGAGATACCCCCAATCCCAAGTCCATTTAAAGAGAGCACTAACGATAGTTCCACAGGTGGCCACGTTTTCTTCCCTACAGCTTACCTGCCTGTTGTACGCCACCAGGTGTCTTAGAATCCTGAATTAGAGACCCCAGGTAACCCCAGAATTGTATTAACTCTGGCTTAAAGATGACACATTCTGGAGGTTGTTAATAACCCTAAGTCTTACACTGAAATAAAAGCCAGGAAATTGTGTCATTTACTTAAAGTAAATAAAAAAATAGCTTCAGTTTTTCTTTAAGTAAGGGCATATCAAGAGCATACTGGCTTCCAACTAGTGATAGCTGAAGCATACTATTTTTAAAAAGTCATAATTTAAAGTAATAGTATGTCCTAGTAAATCTGTTTCTACTGGCTATTGGGCACACTAAAGAGTCACAAATGTAGGCCCCTTTTCATGATAAAGTAAAAAGGATTAGATTTGCCTTTTTTTCTTGAAACAACTAAAAACTAGACAAAATGCCTGTAACAGCAGAGCTTGAAAAATTAGACTTCAGACCAAAGAAGAAAAACAAAATCAGCCTATGATCAGTTGAGCTTCCTGAAGGAGATTATCACACACATAGTACAGGCAGAGGAACCCGAGTGTTTGTGGTAGACTGATTTGAGATTAAGCTGGCAGCCTAGGAAATCAACAGAGATTATAATGTCCTGGTCAGAGACCTCAGATGGAAGAACTGCATAGAAAACAAACTTCAGAAATCTTGAAATGGTTACCATTGAGTAGTTAGCAAGAGTAGTGGTAAATGAGCACATTTGCATTTGTCTAGAAAAGAGACAGCTAGAATGGTCTTATCTAATCGTCTCTAAGATGGGCAGAAAAAGCAAGTGCCCAGAGAAGAAAGCTTCATCATTCAGAAGGCAGTAGGCTGCTGGGGGTTTGCTGGGACTTGCCTCAGAGGTCAGAGAAGTTAACTCTAGACTGAAAGCAGATCTGGACCTGTATAAGCAAGATCCCCAAAGGTCAAATTATTGTTTAGTATTTATTTATTATTTATTTATTATGTATACAATATTCTGTCTGTGTGTATGCCTGCAGGCCAGAAGAGGGCACCAGATCTCATTACAGATGGTTGTGAGCCACCATGTGGTGGATGGGAATTGAACTCAGGACCTTTGGAAGAGCAGGCAATGCTCTTAACCTCTGAGCCATCTCTCCAGCCCCAAATTATTGTTTAGATATTTAACTACATTTCAGAACAAAGCTTAATAATTGTGAAACTATATAATATCCAGCAGCTGTCAAGGTAAGCTTTGCAAAACTTGACCGTTGTATAGCAGTGTCCTCCAAATTAAAACTTAACATCCTAGTGAGGCTCCCTAAGACGTAGGAAGCAAACAAAACTTAGAAGGCTCAGACCTTGGAGAGCTCATAAGTCTCAGGAGGCTCCTGAAACAGACATGGGTGTCAGGAATAAATAGACAACTGTTCACATTTTGTTCACATTTCCTCAGGAAAAATAAAATCAACCAACACTGTTAATCAAAATTACTAAGACTGTAAAGAAGCAGAAAATTCCCAATCACACTTAGAAGATCAGTTGCTTGACAGTGACCAGAGATTACACAGGTGATGAATTAATAGTCACTGAAACGCTTACGTCTCTTATAATAAGAATGAACATGTTCAGTTGAATAATCTTCTGGGTTAAAATTAACATTGTTATTGGGGCCGGGCAGATGGGTCATGGGTAAGAACACTTGCTGTTTTCCCAGAGGATCTCATAGGAGATGTTGTCTGGCCACCACATGTATGTCATAGCATGTGGGTATGCACAGTAAATAAATAAATAAACATAACAAAATACATCTGTGACTTACCTTAGTGTTATAAACAGGGTATGTTTTATATATTTTCTAAGATTTAGTCTCCAGATTATACTGGGGGATGTGGTCATCATCGTAATATGGTTTGGGAGTTTTTCGACTCCTAGACTGTTTGAAATCGTGTCTGTTGCTGAGCCTCCTAGACAGTGGTATTTTGCAATAGTAGCCACAGAGTAAGACAGTAATTGGTACAAAGAAACGGGGTATTGCTGTAGCAATAACCTAGAAATGGGGAAGTGACTCTTGCATGGTACAAAGTAGGGCTGGAAAAGTTGACGTGCTGCTCTGGGTAATTCTAGTGAGGACTCACAAAAGAAGAGAGATAGAGAACATGCGCATCTTGGACACAAGCCTAGGCAGAATTTTCGTAGAAGTGTGGTTGGTAAAGGTCATTCTGATGAGGTCTTGGGTAAAAACGAGAAACGTGTTATTGGGCAATGGTGAAAGGTGATCCTTGTTATCAAAGGGCAACACACTTGGCTGAATTGTATTCATGCTTTGATATTTTATAAAAAGTTTTTTCCTCCCAAGGTCTTGGGAGGACCTTGGACTCAACATAGTGTAGAGAACCCTGATGGCTGTTTGGCCTCAAGAGGGAGGGAGTGGGGGTGTGGGGGGAGGGGAAGGGAGGGAAGGGGGAGGAGGAGGGGAGGAGATGGCAATTTTTAATAAAAAATAAATAAACTGGAAAAAAAAAAGAAAGACTTTAGGAAAAATTGTAAAAACAATAAAAGTTTTTTCCACAAATATAGTTGGGTATTTACTTAGGAGAAGGCTAGGAAAATGTGAAAGAAATACTCTCCCTGGCTGCTCGTAGTCAAAAGAAGTGAGGAGGTAGTAGAAAAAAAGAACTGTTAAGACAAGGCCAGAACTTAAAGATTTGAACATTTTGACTACAATATTGCCAGACTAGAGAGCATTTTTGGGAAAAGAACACTTTAAAGTTTGGCCAGTTAACCATTTGGAAAGTAGAGTGGCAGTAACAGCAGACTGACCAACCATCTCACCATGAACCTGACCAGCAGAGTGCTGTCACATGGCTAGAGGAAACAGAAGAGGACAGAGCGGAAAATGCTCTGAGCATGTACTGTCCTCCAGGATGAAGGAAGAAGGACGCAAACGTGGAAGTCACAGTTCATCAGGCTGTGACTTCTGCCATATGCTAAATGCAACAGCAGTCTAGGTTTTTAAATTTTGTTTTTTTTTTTTTTTTTTTTTTTTTTTTTTTCTGAGGCCCATCCTGTGGCTGAAGATGGTCTGGAACTCACTGTGTATATAACCCAGGGTAGCCTAAAACTCATGGTGATCTTCCTGTGTTAGCTTCTCAGATAATGAGATTGTGTCATTTACTATGCCTGGTCCATTTGGGCCTTAAAGGACTGTCACACAGTAGAGCCTTAATGTCAGGGCCCTGCCAACTGCATAGGTACTAAAGGGATGGGCTGCTATGATAGGCTGTGTGAGTGAATAATCCTAGTAGGTCAGGAAAGCAGAGCATTAAACCAAAGGTTAATTGTGCTCAAGCCTTTAGAGCTAATGGCATTTGTATTGCTTGGTTTTAGACTTCTTTTTTTTTCTTTGTAGGTAGGCATCTATCGTGTGTGTGTGTGTGTGTGTGTGTGTGTGTGTGTGTGTGTGTGTGTTGTAAGCACACAATTTAAATGAGTTCATAAGTTCAAAGGAAAAGAATTGCCTTGGAACAAATCATGAGTTTTTCCCAGTGTTTAATGTAGTTGATGCTGATGAGAAATTTTGGATTTTACAATTAATACTAGAATAGATTAAAACTTTTGGCACCATTGGGACAGAATGAAAAAGACATAAATTTAGGGAAGTGTTAATGGCAGTTAAGTTTTGAATGCGTATTTCTAAAATTCTTATTTGAATGCCTTAACCCTATGTTATGATGTCAGGAGGCTGGGCTTTGGGAAGATAATGAGACATAAGATGAGGTCATAAAGGTGGAGCTCCCCTGATGAAATTAGTGTTCTTACAAGAGGAGGAGCCATGGGAGCTTCCTCTCCCTCAGGAGGAAACACGGAGGAGATAGCTGTCTGAAAGAGGAAGCAGTCCTCGAAGAGCCACATGGCTAGCACACTAGCTGACTTCTAGCTTCCAAAACTGAGCAGTGTCTAAGCCACCCTGTGTGTTGTGTTTTGTTATAGTAGCCTCACTATGGCAATTTTGAATTTTTTAAATGGCTCTGAATGTTGTCTTTTTTTTCTGTGTATTGAGTCCTCTGCTGTGTGACCATTTATGTTTGAGTAGTGCCGTATCTGTTTTGTGCTTTTGTCATGTATGTATAGCATGTATAATAAACCCAGTGTCATGAAACTTCCTTGCTTATTTTTGCTTAGGGATTTTACAGCTTTGATTCTTATATATAAATCCTTAACCTACTATGAGTTAAGTTTTGTGTATATTATGAGTCCAAATTCATTCTTTGTCTATGGATATCTTAGTTATCATGGTATCATTTGTTGAAGAGTTTTTCTTTCCCATCTTATTGTCTTGATAGCACTCATAGAAGATTGTTTAATTATATGTTAGAATATTTCTGAGGTCTATAGTTCATTGATCTATTTGGCTTTCTTTATACCAGTACTGTATGCGTTTATTATCACATAGATTTTTAATATGTTTAGAGGACAGTTGGCATGAGTCCTATGTCTCTGTTCTCTTTCAAAATTGTTTTGGCTATTTACAGTTCTTTGAAGTACAAAATGAATTCTAGGATCAAATTTTCTACATCCTTAAAATGTAGAAAATATGCTGTTTCAGTGAATCTATAGATCATTTGAAGACTTTAGAAATCTTCAAAATAAATCTTTAAATAAATGAGCATAGGGTATTTTCTCCTTATTTGTGTCTTCCCCTTTTCATGTGTATATTGTAGTTTCAGGGTGCAAGTCTTACCCCTTGGCTAAGCTTAAGTATTTATTTTGTGTGCGTGTGTGCATGTGCACATGCCATGGTGCATGTGTGGAGGTCAGAGCACAGCTGCGGAGCCAGGTGGGATCTGTCTTGTTTCCGCAGTTGGCTTGTGCTCCATATTCCAGACCAACTGGCCTAAGAGCTCCCAGGTGATTCCTGTCTTTGCCTCCCATCTTGACACGAGAGGGCTGGGGTTACAGATGTGTGCTGTCACCCTTCTAGCTCTTTACATACTTCTGGAGACCGAAATCAGGCTCCAGGCCTGTGTGACTAGTGCTCTTCTCTGCTGAACTGTGCCCCTTCACTCATCTTTATTCTTTTGGTGCTACTACAAATTGAGTCTTCTTGATTTCTTTCTCAAATTATCCATCATTAGCACATAGGAACAACTCAGTTTTCTGCATTAATTCTCTATCCTGAAATTTTGGTCATTTTTGTTATCTTTTGTGAAATCCTCACATTTTCTACAGATATCACAGTATCTGATAACACAGATCATTGTACTTTCTTTTTTAAAAAAAAAATGCCTTTTTTCCCCTTGGTTGCCTAACTTTTTCTGTAATTGCGTTGAATATGGGTGTCAAAAGTTGGAGTCATAGCCGGGCGGTGGTGGCGCACGCCTTTAATCCCAGCACTCGGGAGGCAGAGGCAGGCGGATCTCTGTGAGTTTGAGGCCAGCCTGGTCTACAAGAGCTAGTTCCAGGACAGGCTCTAAAAAAGCTGCAGAGAAACCCTGTCTTGAAAAACCAAAAAAAAAAAAAAAAAAAGTTGGAGTCATTATGGTGAAATTAAAATCTCAACCCTACTACAATCTAGTCCAATTTGAACATTGTAAATCCTTACTGAAAGAAAAAATGTGATTGAAAAATTTCCAACTAACCTAATCCCAGACAAGTTCCAAAATAGAAACACAAGAAATATGAAAAGTCAAAGCAGCATGACTGCTTAAAATTATTAATTCCATAGTAATTGGCTCCAGTGAGAGTGAATTAGATGAAAATTCCAAGAAAGTACTAAAAAGAATAATTATAAGAATGTTAAATATAATCCAAGAGGTTATGAATAAACTTCTTGACCTACTCAAAGTGAACATAAACAGCTAGATGAAATAAGGAACTCAATTCAGAGCATGAAAGAGGAATTAAGTAGAGGCAGAAATACTGAAAAAAGTTGAAATTTGGAAATTAAAATCTCATTAAATAAGATAAAAATTTAGTGAGAAGCCTTACCAGTAATGAATCAAACAGAAGATAATATCCAAGCTCAATGAATTAGAATACTCAATGACAAAACTGAAGTAAATAGGAAAGCATGAGCACCAGGTGAGGTCCATGGGACACTATTAACGATCATGGGTATAAGACAAGAACAGCCAGCAAAAGGGAGCGAAGATGTAGTCAGGAAATTAGAGCAGAATAATTTCCAAATTTTTTTTTCTTCCAAAAAAGATTGCTATCAGATAAAGGAGGCATTTAGGAAACCAAATGAATAGGAGCAAAAAAGAGTCTGCCACGTCACACTATGCTTAAAACACTAAATATAAAGAAAGAATATTGAGAGCTGTCAGAGAGAAACACTAGGAACATATACGGAAAGGTAGATCCATCAGGATAACAGTGGGTGCCCTTGTTAGCTTTAAATGTCCACTTGACACAACCTAGAATTCACCTGGGAATCTCCCTCTGGTGAGGCATTCCTTAGATCACATTGGTCTGTGGGCATGTCTTAGGGGTTTTTCTTGACTTGTTAATTGACATAGGATGGCCCAGCCCACAGTGGATGGTGTTATTCCCTAGGAAGGTGGTCTGGGCTATACAAGGAAAGTAATTATGCATGAGCATGAGACTAAACAAGCAAATGAGTCAGAAAGCAACACTTGCCCATGATTTCCGTGTATTTCCTTAGCTGTGAATGAGTGTCCTGGTTAGAGGTAATGCTGCACAGAATAGCAAGCAAGCTGCCTTGAAGTTCCTGTTGAGTTTGTGCCTGACTTCCCTCAGTGACCTGGAAGTGTAAGCCACATGACTCTTTTCCTCCTGAAAGTTGTTTTTTGTCAGTGTTTTAGTGCAGCAACAGAAGGAAAACTAGCACAGAGGCTCTAAACACCATGAGCATAAAGAACAAGATAGATCAAGCTCTGAAAGACATTAGCTGCCAACCAGATGTACTACCCCTAGCAGCGTGTCCTTAATAATATAAGAAGAAAGAAAAGGTTTCTATGATAAAGGCATTTATGGCTACTTAGTAAGCACCAGGGAAGATCCTTGCAGGGATTATACACACTGAATAGAGAGATAAACATTTATGAACCCACAGGAGAGACTATACTCACTAGGATTAGCAAATGTTTAGGAAAGTACCAGATATTACAAAAACATATAATGCATAGTTTTCATTATTGAGTGTTTATAGTGTCAATTCTCTAATTAGAAGAAAATTAATGTTCCATAGGTTGGATTAAAACATCAAACCCAAGCAGGACTTGGTAGTGCACACTTTTAATCCCAGCCCTCTGGAGGCAGAGGCAGGTGGATCTCTATGAGTTCCAGGACAGCCAGTGCCTCACCTTGTTTCAAGTAACAACAAAACAATAGCATGGAAACCCAGACCATCTACATCCTGCCTACCAGAAGCTCCTGTAACTATCAAAGGTAAACGGCCTTAGGGTAAAAGGGTGGAAAAGATATTCCAAGTAAATAGAACTAGGAAGGAAGTGGGTGGAGGAAATAGTAGAGGACAGAGACTTCAAACTAAAATTATGATAAAGACAGTCATACCGTTTAAGGGGACAATCGCTTAAGAGGATACTTCAATTCTAAATGTACACGCACTGAATATAGACATACCCTATTTCATAAGACACATACCAGTGGATGTAAAGGCACAGGCTGACCTCAGTACCATGGAAGCTGGTAAACTGTGTATCCTGCTCTCATAAGTAGACCAAGTCATACAAACAAACAAAAGTATCAGTAAAGAAATAGAGTTAAATGATATTATAAATCAAATGGACTTAACAAATATCAACAGAATATTGGTTTTTGTTGTTGTTGTTGTTGTTTAGTTTTGCTTTTCAAGACAGGGTTTCGCTGTAGCTTTGGAGCCTGCCCTGGAACTAGCTCTTGTAGAACAGTCTGGCCTTGAACTCACAGAGATTTACCAGCCTCTTCCTCTGGAGTGCTGGGATTAAAGGTGTGCACCACCACTGCCTGGCATCAACAGAATATTGTATCCAAACATTGCAAAATATACTTTTTTTTCTCAGAAGCCCATGGAAATTTAGAACACAAAGCAAGTCAAAAGAATACCAGGAAATTGAAGCACTTTCATATATTCTAAAATGGTCACATTTTAATAAACTAGAAATCAGCAAGAGAAATTACTGAACACACAAAATCATGGAATAGCACAGCGTTGATTGGATCATTAAAAAATGAGAAGGTGGGAAGGAATGAGGTGTGAGGTGGGAGAAAGGGAGGGAGAACTGGAGTTGGTTTGTAAAATGAAAAAAATTTAAATAAAAAAATCCTTTAAAAATGAGAGAATTTTTAAAAGAAAAATCCTAGAATTGAATGGAAACAGAACTACAAGATACAAGGAACTAGGGATTACAATGAAAGCATTTGTTTGGGTTTGTGTGGTTGTGGGGTGGGTATGCATGTGTGTACAGATGCACTTGCTCATGAGTGTGCAACTGGGAGCCAGACTGAATGGAGAGATAGTAAAGATTATAGTAGAAGTTTTGAAATAGAAGCACAAAGAACCATACAAATAGTGAAACAGTTGGATGTTCAGCATATTAACTGTGAAAGATAAATAGTATGTTTTCTTTCACTTGTGGATCTAGACTTTATATAGAAACACACAAGCATTTGCTATGTATTTATTACATATGTTATGTTTATGCTATGTATATGTACACACACATGAATGAGTGAATGACATGAAAGCAGAAGAGACAGTGGGGGAGGAAGAGGAGGAGCACCTGTGGGAAAGGATGAAGGGGCTTAAGTGGAGATAGTATAGCGGATGAATATATAGAGGATGAGTATAGTTCAAAATGAAGTTTAAAGTGCATGATATAACTTGAAAGAAGTTGTCTTTATGAAGCTGAAAATGTTATGCAATAAGATATAATATCTGTATGATAAGTGAAATACTATTTGAAATAAGTATTTTGAATTATCACTTGGGAGACAGAGGCAAGTGGATCTCTATAAGTTTGAGGCCAGCCAGGTCTACAGAGAGAGTTTTAGGACAGCCAGGGCCACCCAGAGAGGTGCTGTCTTGAAAAACGAGTATGTATCTCCCCTGTGGGTTTTCATATGTAGTGTTTTATTATTTTTTCTTGTGTCTCCAGTTTTTAGTTTTTCATAAATGAATTTTGAATATATCAAATGCTTCTCCTGGAAGATCTGAGATGATCAGGTGGTCATTTTAGCTTTCAACATTAGTTTCTTGACAAACAGCACATACAGAGCAGTACAGGAATGGTCAGCAGGCGATGGTTATAGCTCAGTGGTCATGACCATGTAATAGCCCCTGGGCCAAGACACAGAGCAGAGTTGGTATCCCAGCAATTGCCTCCAGCCTCCATAGTAACTCCTCAAAGGCAGCTGATGTCCTGATTGCTAACACTGGATTGATTCTATTTTTGAATTTCTTATGCAGTTGAATAGTATATTCTCTTTACTTCTCACTCACATTGTATTTGTGAGATTTTATTCACATTTTCTAAATCACTTTCCTTGGTTTATATAGTTATTGAATAGGTTGGATGATTTCTAAGGACTGTATAGAGGTTGTATGTGGTTTTAAAAGATTATTAGCAAATCATGTTGTTACAAGTTCTTGTATTTTTGTGTTGGTCCACACGTGCATCCATTACTTTTGGGCATATGCTGTGAATCTCTAGTTAGATCGTGTCTAACTAGACTCCCTGTGTCTGTAGATTGGACTGTAGATGTAGGTGGTAATATGCATGCCTAGCTTGGCCAAGGACCTGGCTTCAAACCCTAGCATCAGAAACAGACTGGTAGATATTGTAAGATAATTTTTCTCCAGGATGATTTTAGGACTTCGTTGAGTACTCCACAGTCTCACCACCACTTGACACTGTCAGTCTTATACAGGTTTTCTCATCCTGTCCAGTCACATGTCATGCCATTCTAAGTTTAAATTACTTTTCCAACCAATAAATGATTTTGAGTTTTTTGTTTATTGGCACCTTGAATTCCTTTAGGTGTCGTGCTGCACCTATCTCCTTAGTCTACAGCTTACGTTTCATCCCATTAAAGACATTTTTAATGTAGCTCTCTTTTGAATATTGCTTATTTTTTTAAATTACTTTATAAATAATACCAATCAAAAGTCTCACATCCTCCCCTCCTCCCACTTCCCTCCCACTCCCCCCTACACCCTCTCCCATCCCACCAGTCCTAAGAGAGGGCAAGGCACCCTGCCCTGTGGAAATTCCAGGGCCCTCCCCCCCACTTCCAGGCTTAGGAAGGTATGCATTCAAAAGAGAATAGCATCCCAAAAAGCCAATACATGCAGTAGAGACAAATTCCAGTGCCATTATTATTGGCCCTTCAGTCTGCCCCAATTGTCAACCACATTCAGAGGGTCCAGTTTGATCCCATGCTCATTCATTCCCAGTCCAGTTGGAGTTGGTGAGCTCCCATTAGCTCATGCGCACTGTCTCAGTGGGTGAACCATACCCCCGTGGTCCTGACTTCCTTGCTCATATTTTCCCTTCTTCCCCTCTTCAGCTGGACCTTGGGAGCTCAGTCCAGTGCTCCGATGTGGGTCTCTGTATCTGTCTCCATCCATCGCCTGACGAAGGCTCTTTGGTGATAGTCAAGATAGTCATCAGTCTGACTTCAGGGCAAGGCCAGTTCAGGTACCCTCTCCTCCACTGCCCAGGGTCCTAGCTGGGGTCATCCACGTGGACTCCTGGGAACCCCTCCAGAGCCAAGCCTCTTACCAACTCCAAAATGGCTCCCTCAATTAAGATATCTCCTTCCAGCTCCCATATCCGTCCTTCCTCCATCTCAACCATCTCACTCCCCCAAGCTCTCCTCAACCCCTTTCTCCCTCTCCCCTCCCCCCAGTCCCAAGCTTCCAACTTTTGCTTTTCAATCTTGTCTGCTTCCAGTTTCCAGGAGGATCTATATATGTTTTTCTTTGGGTTCACCTTATTACTTTGCTTCTCTAGGATCATGAACTAATGTCCTTTGTTTATGGCTAGAATCTACTAATGAGTGAGTACATACCATATTCATATTTTTGGGTCTGGGTTGTCTCACTCAGGATAGTGTTTTCTGCTTCCATCCATTTGCATGTAAAATTTAAGATGTCATTGTTTTTTACTGCTGAGTAGTACTCTAATGTGTATATGTGCCACACTTTCTTTATCCATTCTTCAGTTGAGGGGCATCTAGATTGTTTCCAGGTTCTGGCCATTACAAATAATGTTGATGTGGACTAAGGGGAACACTCATGCATTGCTGGTGGGAATGCAAACTTGTGCAACCACTTTGGAAATCAGTGTGGTGGTTTCTCAGAAAATTGGGAGTCAGCCTACCTCAGGATCCAGCAATACCACTCTTGGGAATATACCCAAGAGATGCCCAGTCATACTACAAAAGCATTTGTTCAACTATGTTAAATGTAGCTCTTAATGAAATTTTGAAATTATTTTTCCTTTATGATTTGTGATACATTTTAGAAGTAATTTTGATAGTGATATACTGGAGTCATCTTTACTTTTATACAGATATTATTAAAAATGCATAGATTTGCAGGGCAGTTTTTAGCCAGTGTGTGTTCTACATTGTTAGTTAGAGCATGAAGCATGCTCGTGTGCTTTTAGTTTGAGAACAGAGGTGAGCTGTTTACTCCAGGACATCAACAATTACCATACTGTTCCTACTCTTTCTGCATACAGTAGATATTACATAATAAGAAGGAGAAAGATGTGTAACTACAACAGCAGCTGGTTTGGGTCCTAAGACAAGATGAGGATGTAGACTGTTTAGTAGCAAAATTGGATTAGCGTGAATGAAGTTGACAATTTCTGCACAGAGTGTAAGCTATCAAGTACAATATTTGAGTTGCAGGGCTAAAGTTTATAAATTTAAAGCCCATCATCCTTGCATGTGAGGAGATGGATATGGTCCTATAGTAAACAAGTTTATAAATAAAGCTTTGGTATGTTGTGAGACGAGAGGTATACACAATTGAGAGTCACCGTGTGTGTGCTGGGAACTGAACACTGATCTTCTGGAAGAGCCAGTGCTCTTAATCACTTAGCCATCTATCCAAACATTCTTACTAAGAAAAATGAAGTTAGACTTAGTGATGCGTGACTGTAATCTCTGAGAACCAGAGAGAGAAGGATTGTCATGAATTTGATGACACACTCAGGTATATGGGCAGGACAAAATAGCAAAACTGAAATACTCAGTAATCTCAAAATACAAAAACAAAAAAAAGGAAAAAAATAAACAATTCTAGAGGTGATGCTCAGTACCGCCCTCGTTTGAGATCAGCCTGGTCTACAAAGCAAGTTCCAGGACAGCCAGGACTGTTGCACCAAGAAACCATGTTGAAAAACAACAAAACAAAACAAAACCAAACCAAACAAAAATACCAGAAAGGAGATGGCTCAGTGGCTAAAGTGTCCTACACAAAAGTGTGAGGACCTGAGTTCAGATCCCAGATGCATCTGTAATCCCAGCATTCTGTGGGGGATGGGAGGTAGAGATGTAGAAGGAGCAGCGGGCTGCGTTCCTGCCCGGCTCCTGCACGGCTAGCTTAACCCCAGAATAATTACACGGAAACTATTCATTTAAACACTGCCTGGCCCATTAGTTTCAGCCTCTTATTGGCTAATTCTCACATCTTGCTTAACCCATTTCTATTAATGTGTGTAGCACCACGAGGTGGTAGCTTATCAGGAAGATCCTAACCTGCGTTTGTCTTGGAGAGGAGAGCCATGGCGACTGCCTGAGGCGTCTGCCTGACTCTGCTTTTTTTCTCCCACAATTCTGTTCTGTCTACTCCGCCTACCTAATTTTCTGTCCTATTAAAGGGCGAAGGCAGTTTCTTTATTAACCAATGAAACTAACACATAGACAGATGACCCTCCTCCATCATGGAGACAAGAATACCTAGAAGCTCATGGGCTAGCTGGCCTGGTGTGGACAGTGATGAACAGCAGGAGACACTGTTCCAGCTGGTAAGGCTAGAACCAGCTACCAAAGGTGGACTTCCCATGTTTATACCATGCCACAGTGCGTGCATATGTGCGCACACGTGTACACACACACACACACACACACACACTCACAAGAAAAGGAAAAAAAATGAGCGCAGTGAGGAGGAGGAGGAAGACAGACCCTTGTGACCCTAGGTATCCAGGTACCACAGCAGAGGATTGAAGTCTAGCTTGTATGACACTAAGAGTCCATCTGTTAATGAAATAAAAGTTCATTGCCAGTATAACTAGGAGACAAAGATGGGGAGTGAAGGAAGAAAACAAAATAGGAAGGGAGGACAAAAATAAAACACAGAATCTTTCTTTGTGAGTTTACTTTCTGGAAATGTTATGCCCTTATATAATAAAATTGTAAGACTTTTAAGAGTCAAAATATCACATGACTCTATATTGCCTTATAATTCTTTGTAAATTTCATGGAGAAATTATTTATGTGATTCAAAGTGTTGGGTTTTATCATCTCTAAGTGATTTAGTAGTGCACATTATGCCAGAAGTTATTTTTTAATTCTGCATGTGTATGTAGTATAAACACTGTATTTAAGTGTCATGCCTTTTCTTAAGACAGCCAATGATATAAGATGTACCTTATTAGGGTTTTCAGTATGAAATCATTAATAAGTACCTGTGTTGAATATAGTTTGTAAAGTCTCAGAGCAGTTTCTAATACAGAAAATTGTTTTCAAGTTGAATCAACTTGAATTTCTGGGAAGATTTAACAGCTTAAAATTAAAAAAAAAATGTGAATTTCAACTATGGAAGTTGAATCTCTTGCCCCTTGGCATTGAATCCGTGAATGCTGCAAGCATTCAAAATGTTTATTTTACAGCTCAGCCTAGATTTAGTAACATGTATGATTGTTCAGTTGGTTCAGTTTGCTGATGTTTTATTGGTTCATGCTGTGTAGACTATTCCTTGCCACCCTCCCCTTGCCATGTGAGTGCTAGCGCATCTGCCACTAAAGGGTTCTAAATGCGTGCAAGCATCCTTTCATTAACAGAAGGGTTCATTTGCTGCAGAGTTATTCCCGCTCATGAAAGAATAATGAAAGCAGATGAATGGATAATGTAAGAGCTTAAAACTTAAAACTTGAAGGTTCTTATCCTAATCCTGAACAAGTTCTCTCCTTTCTTTTTTAAAACTGTTTTACTTCGTATGAGTATTCAATGAAAAATCGTAATTCTTTTTGTGTAGAGCCTCAAGGCAAACAGGATGACAGGAAGATTGGGTCTTTGTAATTACCTTGTCTGCTCAAAGAAAAATGTCAGTGTCAGAGGTAGAGTTGCCTCATTCAGCCATTGGAGTTTGATGTCTATCATAGGGTGTAGATTAAATGATTATTCTTAAATTAAATACCCACTATCTGGGATGGAAGGGTGGAGAGACAGACATGAATTTAAATAGCGGTTCTGGTATTAGAATATACAGAATATTCTGGGTTTAGAATATACAGTGTACTAATTGGTCGGTTTGTAAAGAATACATTTTTCAAAGAGTTGACTGAAAAAAGTAGTCAGGAGGTCTCTTTGGATTCCTTTGGACATTATGTCTGTTAGTGAGGCAATTCCTGAGTGTGTTTTAATGTGTTCTCTGGATGTAAACAACAGTGGCCATGTTTTTTTGTTTTGCAGAGTTGGAGGGCTATCCGGTGTATTGATGCCTTATTGATAATGGCAGAACACCCGCCATTGCTAGACACAGCTCAGATTTTAAGTAGCGACATCTCTCTTCTGTCTGCCCCTATTGTAAGTGCAGATGGAACACAACAGGTAAGGAGATGGAAATGTATGTTACCTCATGTCTTATAATTATTGTTCTCTTATGTCTAAGGAGCTGTTCTCTTTGCCATCAAATAACCAGTAGTAATACACTTGTGTGCTAGATTTTTCTGTCCTGTGCAAACACAAGGGAAGTGTTTGTCTTGATTTTTGTTGTCAGTTGTGCTCACACACTTCTTTTTTTTAAATTAATTTATTTTTTAAAAAGCTGTCTTTGTTTCATTTTGTATACCATTCCCAGTTCCTACTGCCTTCCCTCCTCCCGCTTCCTCAACCTTTTCCCCCCATACTACCTTCCTCCCCCCATCTACTCTTCAGAGAGGGTAAGCCCTCCCATGGTGAGTCAACAAAGTCTAGAACATTGTTTTGGGGAAGGTTCAAGGCCCTGCCCACTATATCTAGGCTGAGCAAGGTATCCCTCCAAAGGGAATGGGTTTCAAAAAGCCAATACTAGCAGCAGGGTTAAATCCTGGCCTCAGCGCTAGTGGCCCCACAGTCTGCCTCACAGTCTGCCCTAGCCATACAACTGTCAGCCACATTCCGAGTACCTAGTTTGGTCCTATGCTGGTTTCCTCACTGTCAGACCAGAGTTGGTGAGCTCCTGTTAGCTCAGGTAAGCTGTTTCATTGAGTGTCCCTATCATGGTCTTGACCTCTTTGCTCAGATTCTCATTCATCGCACTCTTCAGTTGGACTTTGGGAGCTCAGTCCAGTGCTCCGTGAGAAAGCTCACACACTTTCTTAGCATCACCTTCTTTTGCTAACTTGGTTTTCAGGGTCAGATGGAAGCCTCTTAAAGGGTCCCCCTCCCTGAGTAATCACAGTTGTGGCAGGTACTCATGTACTTTTATGAGTCTCCTACAGATTGCTGTTAACATTGGTTGTCTGACTGTAATCAGCTGATCATAGTATGCTGCCCTGGCTGCTCTCACTGTGTGTTCTGCTGAGGGAAGACACAGTACCAGGCTGACACATCGCTACAGTGGCCTACACCTTGGTTCACTTCTTGGTAAACATTCCTTAAAATCTGAGAGCACTGGGGCTATGAAGTGGCTGTCAAGAATAGTCCACGCTGAAGCAGAAATATGGGACAAAACACTTATATGCACGAAATTAAGAGATACCCTTAAAAAACTGTGTAACAGAGAAACTTGACAGTGGATGTTCTTTTTGTTTTATTTTGTTTTGGTTTGGTTTTTGTTGTTTTTTGAGACAGATTTCTCTGTGTAACAGTTCTGGTTGTCCTAGAACTCACTTTGTAGACTAGACTGGCTTTGAACTCACAGAGATCCACTTGCCTCTGCCTCCCAAGTGCTGGGATTAACAGTGTGCGCCTCCACTGCCTGGTGACAGTGGATGTTCTTAATATTGGTTCAAAAACTGACTAATAAGCCAAGTCAGAGCTCACCTGCGAGCTGACATCATTTGGAGCCTGGGAAAGCAGCAAGCTGTACTCTGCTGTGTGCTGGGATGGTGGGGGAAGTCCACAGCCACAGATCCTCTGTGTTGTCCAGACTTTCTCAGTGGCATGCTTTCCCTTGTATCTCCCGGGATCAAATTAATTTTCTTATATTTGTCTGTTAAGATTACCTGCTCCCTCAAGAATACTTTGTCTGTTCACTCCTTGTGTAGACAGCCTGCTGTGTCGCATTAGTTGTAGTGGGTTTGGCTTGTGAACTGTAGCGGGACTCTCCTGACATCTAGTGCTGCTTTTAGAGAAGCAGCGGTAGGCATCCCCTCCTCTGACTGGAAGGCTTGGCCTTCTTAGTAGGAGGTTTTTGGCTTTTTGTTTGTTTTCTTTTTGAGACAGGGTCTCACTGTGTAGCTCTGAGTGGCCTAGAACTTGCTATGTAGGCCAGTGTGTCTTCAGATCCACAGAGCTCTTCTAGCCTCTGCTTCCTGAATGCTGGAATTAAAGGTGTTCACCACCACACCCAGCTAGTAATAGATTTTTATTTTGTTTTTAATAATAATTTTATTCATTTGAAATTATAATATAGTTAATATCATTTCACCCTTCCTTTTCCTCCCCCAATTCTCCCATGTAACACACATACACGCACATACACACATGCACACACACACCCGCACACATACACACACACACACACACACACACACACACACACACACACACACTGCCCAATCTGTATCATGTTACCTGAATGAGTGTGATCTCAGAGCTGACCACTTGATGTCAGATAACCAATTGGGGGAGTTCTTCCTTGGGAAGACGATTCCCCCACTCAGAGCATCCCCAGTTCTTGTCCATAATTCTTTGGTTAGGGTGAGGCCTCAGGTTTTCCCTTTCGTGTCCATTGGTGCTGTCATTGGTTAGGTCTCTTTTAGGCAGCCATGTTGATGAGACTTGTTGAGTGTAGCGTTTCTGGCATTTCTAGGAGCCACAACTTCACAATAATCTTCCTATTCCTATGGCTCTTAAAATCCTGCTCCCTCTTTTTGTGTTGATCCCTGATCCTGAGGTTCCGGAACTATGTTGTGGCTGTATCATTTGGGTCTGACTATCATCCAGTCCTTGTTTTCTGCACTTTGATCTGTTATGGTTTTCTGTGTGTCTCCATTTCTTGTGCAAAAAGAACTTTTTTTTGATGAGGGGTTTAATGCAGTTTTAGACTTGTGAGAAAAACTGAGTGACTGTATAGAGAGTTCTAATACATCACCTCCTCAGTTATTCCCACTGTTAACATGGGTGTTAAATATTAACATATAAATTACAACCCAAATGACATCACTAGATAATACACGAAGTTCCTCAGCTACCAAAACCTCATTATTTGTCAGGGTTAGGGTTCATGCTCCACACTCTATAGGTCTGTGAGTTTTGACATGTACATACAGCATACTTAAATTATCATATACAGAGTAGCTTCTCAACTCCAGGAAGTCCCATGTTTCCCCTGTTCATCTCTCCTTCACTGTCCCTGAGGTTTGGCAGCCACTGGTTTTCTTGCTGTGTAATGTACTTTTATCTCTCCTGGAATGCCATGTAATTGAATTGGCAATATAACCTTTTCAGATTGGTTACTCTGACTTCACAAAATGATCTGAACAGTTTCTTCTCATGGTTTAATTGCCCCATTTCTGTTTTATGATTGTATAATAACCATTGTGTGGTTGCTCTAGGACAGATTATTTATCTAGTCTTCTTTTGAAACCTACCTCGGTTACTTTGAGTTTTGGACGCTTAGGTGTATATTTAACATTCTGGTGCAGAGCTGACAGTGCATGGTGAGAGATGACTGTCAGGTCACTGTATAGAGCAATGTTAGTTTGTAGGAAGCTGCCAAACTGTCTTCACAGTGTGTGGTTTTGGTTTGATCTGAGATATCCTCAGCGGTGGAGGAAGTAGAGCACGTAGGACTGACTCATGCTGTTGGAAATTCATTTCAGGGAATGTGAACTTCTCAAGTGGGATGCTCTGCTCTGCATCCTGCCATCATCAGAGATGGTCAGATAGTTTGGTCCCTCATGTAGCTCAACAGTTTTCTAATTTAAATTTATCTTCTTTGGCTTCTATGTGTTCTTCTTCTGAATGGATTGAATGTTCTTAAGATGCTGGTGAAGATAATCTCAGGCTGGGCAAGCATGTAGTTTGGTGATAAAGCATATGCTTAGCCTGTAGTAGGTCCTGGATTTAACCTTCAGCACTACTACTAGAAGCAGAACTACTCACCATGTCCTGTGCACGGTCTTAATCATAATTGTCTCCATTTAGTCAGTCCCTTTTATTGCTTCATAAGTGTCCCATCTGATGTGCTTCCACAGGCTTTTGCTTTATTTTGAAGACTAAGAGAACACAGAGAAGCTGATAACATTATCTGAAGCTTTTTATTATTTGTATTTCCCAAAGAAGGCTGACAGGCATGAGATAGCAGCATGAGCTCTGAGGAAGCCTGGGCTGAGAGCTTTGCTGAAGAGGGTCCATGAAAGGCAAAACAGGTTGTTATAATGCCAGTGGGCTTTGAGCAGTAGGCATATTTTTTAGTTGATTGGTTACTCCACCCTCCACACCCCAGGATTTAGAAAAAGGAAAATACTTGCTTGGTGTATATGAATTGGATAAGGTGGTTGAGGCTGTAAAGGTGGGACTGATTGGTTTGATATAATAAGGGGTGTTCCTGGCCACGTCCTTTAGTATCCCTGAAAATTGGCTCTTTGAGAGGCTGCGGGCTGTTGCATGTGGATGAAATGTTTAAGTGGCATAAAGCAAGGAAAATAGTGAACACAAAGGGAACCTGAGTTAAGGTCAAATTAGTGATAATTTGTGAAATATTAAGTAGGTAGAATTAATTAATAAGTCAGGACAAACTGAGGATAAAATCTCCCAGGCATTTCTTTTGGATATGTGTCTGGGGACGGCAAGAACACTCACTAAGAAAGTCAAGTCTCAGCAGTCAGGAGAAGTAAGATAATTTTATGGCTATAAATATCCTTTTAAACAGTAAGTCAAAAGTTTTATTGCTCATGCTGTATGTCCATCACAGGTTAACTGTGGCTCTGCCCATATTATCTTCTCTTGAGACCCATGCTTGTAGGTTGTTGCTGGTAACATTCAAATCCATGCTGACCTCCATTCACGTTTCCCTGACACTAGTGGACTGGGATAGTCTTCCTTTAGGGCCAAAAGGGTCCTGTACACTAGAGAGAACAGAGGTAACAACAGGTTTAGGATGTAAGGGTAGAAAGTATAAGAAAAATGATTTTCCAGTCTTTGGGGATGTGTCAGCAGAGGCAGTAAAAATGAAAACAGCCACCATCCAAGCCCTTGCTGTGTGCCAAGCTGAGCCAGGCCTGGTCTATGCATTGTGTTCTTCATTCTTATCACAGCCTTAGAGGGATGGAACATTTCCATCTTTCTAGAAACTATGAATTAAGGTGGTATTTAGTTGTACGTTACTAGATCAAGTCATGTAGCTTCTAAAAGGAGAGACAGGATCAGGCTGACTCTGTGAGGTTCCTAGTCACACACCATGCTTCTAATTGCCATAAAAATAACGTAACAGGCTAGATTCACGGAAGATTGTCCTAGAGTCAGAGATCTTAAATTACCAACATATTTGAGTAAAGTTGTAGGAATATGTGAGATCATTTGTAATTATTTTGTGTGCCTGTGGCTGTTTCAGTGCGTTGGGGTTGCGTGAAGCTGCCTGTGAATGGTGTTCCTTAGCTTTTTCTTTTTTGTGGACTTTGGTGGGCTTCTTGCTTTCCCAGCTGTCATCACGATGGGGAACTGCAGGGCCAGCCATCTGCCACTGGTTTAGGCAAACATGTGGTAACAGCGCTGGCCCATGACTGTGGTTTCCAGGGAACTCCTAGCTGAGCCCGATAATGGCAAGCCTTTGGGGATGAAGCATCTATGGAGGCTGCCATTCTGCCCTTCCAGTGGCCACTGTGGCTTTAAGACTTAGATTTCAAGGCTGAGAGTAGGGAGCAGAGGAGAGTACAGCTTCAGTGGTTCAGAACCCAATGCTCCTCCAGGATCCAGCTGTTTCCTTGAGCAGAGGAAATCAAAAACAGCAATGAAGACAAGCAGGGATGTGTGTCCACCTTCTCCCTCAGTGCCACCTAAAGAAACCTAAGTGCTGCATTTCCGAGGTGAGCGTGGACTGTTGTTGTTTTATCTCCATGGATGCTATGTATATTTATAGAGAATTAAGATTTACTAGTAACTTAAAATCAGATACGGGAACTTTAAAAAGTGATCATACTTAATTTCAAAAAGCTATAAATTAAATTTTGCCCTTTAAAAACAGATACTAATGTGCCAAGCTATACCTACTTATTGAACCTTAGGGATCAGATTACTGAGACATTCAAATAAGAACTCACTGTTTGTGCTGTAGAACCCCAATGCAGACCCTGGGTCATAGATTTCATAGCTGCTGAACTTGTCTTCTCCTTGCTTTGTATTTGTAGTTTAAATAGCTCTTTGTGAGAGCCCTGCTTAGATGCTCTGGGAAAATTAGACTTTAAGCCAGGACCCCTACTTCCCACTGTTTTTTTTTCTCTCAGTGCCTACACCACACTACCTACAACGGTGCTTCTTGAAGAAATAAAATAACTTTAAAAACAAAAACAAACAAACAATTTTAAAAGCATGTACCAAAGTTACTACTATTAGGTAATGCATAAGAATCTTAAATAAAGAAAAATTTCTAAATAATGATGCTCCCAACCCCACAAAATTTTAAATCAGCGTATTGAATTGATGTATGTTGTGAATATATTTTATTATCATTGGTTAATAAAGAAGCTACTTCAGTCTATGGCAGGGCAGAATAAAGCCAGGTGGGAAATCCAAACAGAGATATGTAGAGAGAGTAAGCAGAGTCAGGGAGACACCATGTAACTGCCAAAGGAGAAAGATGCTGGGAACCTTTCCGGTAGGTCACAGCCTCTTGGTAATACACAGATTAACAGAAATGGGTTAATTTAAGATATGCGTTAGTTAATAAGAAGCCTGAGCTAATAGGCCAGACAGTGTTGTAATTAATATAGCTTCTGTGTGATTATTTTGGTCTGGGCGTCTGGGAAATGAACGAGCAGTCTCCATTTACATTGGATTGAATGCCAAAACTGCTTTAATACCTGGTAATACTAGAGTATACTAGAAAAATGATTTTCGTATCCCAAGATTTTAATATGTATCTTTTATGCCTTCCTCTTGCGGTGGGGGGGGGGATTCATGAATAAAACCTCATTCTTTAGCCAGTAATCATCAGTCCCAGGGCTTCATATATATCTTTAAACATGTTGCGGACTTTTAATAATTCTTCACCAATGTAACTCAGAAATTCAGTTTAAAGCTAAAGTGGCTAGTAACCTTGATGGACACACTAATGAATGCCTTTGGTACCCAGAATACAGTTTACGTTTAGTGAGAGTAGAGGCACAGATTGCTTGAATACAAAGAACCTCTTCTCCAGGAGTGAGTCATAGATGAATTAGAGGTTTGAGGAAAGAAGGGAGGTTGGAATTATGTTTTAAAGGAAGAAAATGCAAATTAAAACCCCAATGAGCCCCTGGGCGTGGTCTCCAGTGCCACAAAACAAAACAAAACTTAACAAGAAAGTAAATATTAACCAGCCTTTCATTGAAAGGCTTGTGGATCAGTAAGATCCTTTATACACGACTGGCTCTCTGTTTTGATGGAGTTACCTGAAGCTACAAGCCAAGACTGATGTCACCCTTATTGAATATTAGAGGTTGGGCTTGAACTCCTGATGGATCCTTCTGTCTTCACTTCCCAAGTGCTGGGAAAGCTGTGTACTGCTGTGCTGAGGAAATGTTGTACATGCACTTGTACAAAACTGTTCACTGGTTTTTTTTTTTTTTGCCTGAATAATTGGAAGTGGTATTATTACTGATTCATAGTGGGAAAATAGGGGTAGATTTTAGAGGATTCATGCTTGAATAATACTTACCAGTATTCTGTTGAATGAATTTATACTAAGGGCATGTTGTATGGATGTAGTGTTCATATAAAAAGACTACCTAAGCTACTAAAACAGCAGCAAGAACAACAAAAAAGAAAGAAATATACAAGGATATAGCTGAAGCAGAGGCAGGCAGATCTTTGTAAGTTCAAGGCCAGCCTTGTCTACAAGAGTGAGTTCCGGGAAAGCTAGGAGTGTTAAACAGAGAAACCCTGTCTCGAAAAAATAAAAAAGAAGAATATTAAAGATGAAAAGTTAAATCACAAATTCACACACACACACACACACACACACACACACACACACACGCACGCGTGCGCTCATGACGTCTAAACTTACATTTATCAAAAGAGCATCTGCATATCATTGGTCAATATTAAAATTCTGGTTGATGCTTACAAGTAATGAACATAATACTTGCTACTTTTCTATTTTTCTGAAATATTTTACAACAAAAATAAAAGATATGAGATTATATATTTTAGGATAGTTGGTAAAGGTTTTAAATGTTATATTTTGACTTTTAGATTTGAACTAAAAACCAATAGGCAATCAATAAGGTTTCAAAATTAGATGGGTGAAACAAGGAAAATCCTTGAAGAAAATTATTTTGGCTTAGGAGCAGGCACAAAGAAAGACTCAGGAAGATGCCAATGACTGTGACAAGTGCCATCAACTCTAGAAAGCTGCTGGGTCATTCATGAGCCATGAGCCTGAGGCTCCTGGTGGGGTTTCTGTCCCCAAGTGTGGTTAGAGTTATGTTTGTACCAACCACATGAATAATGCCAACAAGGTTTGTAAAAGAGTAGCATCTGCTAAGACAGGTGCTAATGCACATTAGCCTCCTAACACTTAGGAGGCTGAGGCAGGAGGATTGTTTGAGAGCAGATTGCTGCATAGCAACACCCTATCTCAGGAAAAAAAAAACCAAAATAATATTCTAAATTAGCACTTGCTGTATAACTTCGGCACATTCTGAACTTAGGGAGAATTTGACAAACAATCCGGCTAAAATATTTCCCTGGGATGCAAACCAGTGATGTGAGATAGTCCAACCAACTATAGCAACACAAGGTGCGAGAAGATGGGCCTTAATGCTGATCTCTCAAGCGTATGCTGCAGTAATCACAAAGGATTCTACTACTTTTGCTGTATTTTCTGTAGGAGAGACCATGAAAGTTTATATGTATGTTTTCCTTGAATACTGATTTGTTGATTTGTTGATCTGAATTCACAGTACTTCTTCAGTAACAAACAAATATAGAACCATCAGATTTTTATTTTCAGTTTATTAGATTGGTTAAAAATCTCAGCATTCTTTACAGTTTGTATGTGAAAATATATATGTAATTTAAATATTGAGATTAAAAATATAGAGCATATGTTATGCAAACTATAACCAAAACAGAAGTGACATTCTGTTTAACTAAACTATATATAGACTTTCAGTTAAAGAAAAGTTGCTAGAGGTATTATGAATTTTATAATAGTAAGAGCTGGTTTTAGGGTTGTCGAGATAGGTCAAGCGGTTCAGAGCACATGCTGCTCCTGCAGAGGACTTGAGTTTGGTTCCCAGCATCCACATTGGACAGCTTACAGCTTTGCCTGTATCTTGTGCTCCAGGGCATTCAATACCCTCTGCTGGCCTTCACTAGAAACTGCACTCACATGTGCATAACTCCATACAGACATACACATATATAAATCTTTTTAAAAGAGGCCAGTCGGCATGTAACAATAAAATTTTCCAAATGCCCAAAGTGCTGACAGAGTTGAAAGAAAGGCTAGCCAATGAATCAACATTGAAGTTTCTGGCAAAGATAACCAAATTTCTAACAGGTCAGGTTCACAACACAGTAAGTCGTATATTATTGAAACCAAGAATGTAAGGTCTTATAGAAAGAAAAAAAGATAATTGGGTTATACAGTTGCATGCCAATAAATTGTGTACTATATGAACTAGACCAATATCTAAAAGGATATAAAGGAACTAAAATGAATCAAAATAATAACAAAACAAAATCTCAGTCTAAATAGAGCAATGCCAAATAAAGGAATTTGTATGTGAATGTATGCATGCAGACATACATATAAATTAAAATTTCTACAAGGAGAATCTGAACCCAAGGTGGCTTTTCTGGTGATTTCTACCAAATATTTAAGGCAGGATTAGCATCATACCTAAAGACAGACAGACAGAGTCATAAAAGGCTAGTGCACGGTATGAATATAGACACTGAGTCTTAGCAGTCCCAGTCTAGCAACATCTAAGATGATTCCAGGACAATTAAGAGGTGTCTCCTTTTCTGGGGTACTAGGTGGAGACACCTTAGTGGCTCAGAAGTATCTGAGTGAACACGGCTTCCCTTTCTGATGAAAACAAAACAGAACATCTGTTCAGTTGGAAAGCAGTGTAAGGAGCTCCTTCCACCTGAAAAGGGTACATATTACAAAATTCATATTAACTTTATGCTTAATGCTGAAGAACTGAATAGATTCCCCCTCAGATTAGGATCAAGACAGATACATAAGATAACAAATGTTGGCAAACGTGCAAAGTTGGACCCTTCATGCATTACTGGTAGGAATGTGGTCTGGTAAGTCCACTTTATAAGAGTTTGATATGTCCATGTTAAAAATTGCACAGCATCATTTTTAACAGATAAGGTAAAAATACTTTAAATGTCCACCAACAGAAAAATGGATAAACAAGATTTTTGTTTGTATCCATACAATATTATTCAGCCACAAACTAATTACAAAATACGTCAGTGCCTGCTACAATGGACCTAGAAAGCATTTTAAATGAAAGAAATCAGTCACGAAAACCTACACAAGTTCTGAGTTAAAAGAAAATATTGTAAAATTTGCTTTAGTAATGGGAAAGTAGTTTGGTAGTAGCACAGTTGTCTAGCATGTATGGATCCCCAGCTCTACAAATAATTTACTGGCTATAATGATGGTTGGTTTTATAACTCTGTATTCTATTTTTTTCTTTTTTATTTTATGTTTTCTCTGTATTCTAAAATCTACTGAAGTCTACATTTTATAGGACAAATGTTATGGTAAATGGCTTATAACTTAGTAAAACCCTTTAAAGCCCATCTACCTTTTCTGTTATGATTTAGATGTGATTGTTAGTGATAACTGTTCCCCCTAAGTTTCATCTTTCTTTTACAAATAGGTTAAAGTCGTGGAGCCGTTTTAAAAATTTTATTTAAATTTAAATTTTTATACCATGGATAGATGATAATTTCCAGGTATATGCCAAGTACCTTTTATACAGACACTTTCTACTTCATTAAACATGTTTCTCCATACTGTGTAGGTGAATAGACTGGCATTCTCCAAAACCAGAATTGCAAAATAACTAGAACTATAACATTAAAAACAAAGTACATTTAGATAGCATACTCTTAAATTCTGTCAGCTGATATTTGATGATCCAGAACCAAATGCTACTGCAGTTCTTTGTTGACTTAGTTGCTATGGTAACCAGATACATTCATGTCCAATGGGAAGCTTCTGTATGTTGGCTAATTTGATAAGAGGTTAGAGGTGGAGATGGACGAGTGTAACTCCTAGTGATTCTATCTTCGCCGTTCTGCCTCCGCATATACCACAGTAGGCAGTTGTGAAGTTATGTGAAATGCTGCTAGGATGGAGTTGTACAGGCTTTCCTTATTAGCACAGTCAAGTCCACTTGCCAGTGAGAACTGACTATGTCTAGTAGGGTTGGATCACACAGTGTTGGAACATCTCCCAGAAGCTGCTGACAGCTGTGGTCACAGCAGGTGAATGAAGTCATTAAAGAAGATGCAGGCAGCAGTGAGTAAAGTGCTGTGGTGGCCGCAAGGGCTGGCCACATGTCGGCGACGACAGCTTCAGTCCAGCTGATGATGGTTTCTATCTGAATCTTACGTATAGATTGGGGGTATAGATAAGGATCATGAACTGTCTAAAAATGTAGGCTCAGGAAATAGCTGCATTTTCCAGTTTTAAGTTTAGGTTAGCATTACTGACCTTTTCTAAAAATATAAATAATTTTATTAAATATCTAGTTATTTTTACTTTGGAAGAATACTATGGATTTAAATGAAAAATAGTGAAAGCAACTTTTCTGATGTATAATTAGTGTACTAATACTTTAAATATGTTGGTTTTTTATCACTGAGGTTATTTTAGCTTATAGCTTGTATTAGGACTTTTACTGCTATGACCAGTCACCATGACTAAAAGCAAGTCAGGGAGAAAAGGGTTTGCTTTTGCTATATATCCTGAATCACAGTCCGTTGAGAGAAGCCAATGAAGGAACTTAAACCAGGACCGTGGAGGCAGGAGTTGATACAGAGGCCATGGATGAGTGCTGCTTACTGGCTTGCTCCTTATGGCTTGATCAGCCTGCTTTCTTAAGGAATTCAGAACCACCAGCCCAGGGGTGGCACTATCACAATGGACTGGGTGCTCCCCCATCAATCGCTAATTTAGAAAGTGCCCTACAGGCTTGCCAATAACCCAATCTTTTCTCTTTTTTTAATGGGAAATATTTTTCCATACAGTGCATTCTAATCATGATTTCCCCTTCACCAATTCCTCCTAGTTCTCACAACCTCTCCACCATCTAATTCCACACCTTCTTTTTCTCTTTCACTGGAAAAAAAGGCAAACAAATCAGAATTAAAAAATAATAACAAAGAAAAAGCACAAGAAACACAGACACATATACAACCCCCACCTCCCGACAACCCCACAAAATTAGAAACCATAATATTCAAGTAAAAGACCTGTAAGATAAAAAATGCCCAAACAAAACGACATGGGACAAAATGTCTACAAAAATGTCATTGAGTGCATTTTGTATTGGCCATTGTCTGCTGGGCATGGGGCCAGCCTGTGTGGAACTCTGTTGTAGAAAACTAACTTTTCCTTGCAAACGGTGTCAACTGGAGATGGCGTCTAGGCTAGAGATAGGAGGTCTTGTTCGTGTCCCTGATTCAGCACTTAGACCCCACCCTGCTTGATGAACCTGTGCAGGGCCTGTGCATGCTGCCACAGTTGCTCTGGGAGTTCATATGTGCATCAGTCTTGTGTCATGAGACATGGCCTCGTTGGTGTCCTCCATCCTCTCTGGCTCTTTCAATCTTCTGTCTCCCTTTCTGCAAAGCTCCCTAGCCCTGGATTTGATGAAGATAGCCCATTAGAGAGTGAACATTCTTCGCATTGTCCAGTCGTCTCTAGTCAATAGTTGCTTGTCGTATGGAGGCATTTTCTCAACTGAGGTTCCCTCCTCTCAGATGACTCTAGTTTGTGTCGAGTTGACATAAAAACTAGACAGCTCATAGCTTATATTTATTGCTAAGATAATCATGTATTGCAGCATTTTATTGGGTTATGGTTTGTAGGGTCTATATAACTGCGGTTTTCCTGGTGTATTGTCATATGAATCAGAATTTATGACCATTAAGAATGATGGGTTTAACTACACTGTATGGAATTATGAGTGTAAGAGTTTTTAAGAAGCCATATTAGGAAATCAAAAAAAGTATGAGGCAATATTTTGGCGCATTAAGTTCTGTGTCTGAAATACAGTATGTTCTCAAAATATTAAAACTCAAGCCCAATAGAGAGAGACTCATAGTCAGTCACCTAGACGAGTTGAAGCAATAGTTGAAAACACATTGTCTTATATATTACAGCTTATAGCAGTGTGTACACACCTATGTGTATACATGTGTGTCCTCCCATACATCTGTTAGTGTGCATATGAGATAGTTTATGCCTGTACGTATTCAGATGGTTTATAATCTGGTGTGCTCAAATTATTTGTCAATAGTTGAGTTTGTGTGTACAGGCGTCAAGTATACCTTCTTAAGTCAAGTTACCATTTTTCATAGAACTAAAAATTACCTTAGAGTATATTAATTTGATAATTTTACTTAATTTTTATAAACCTTAGCCTGTAAACTTACATGAAAAGTTACATCATCTAGCCCATGTACAGATTGGTAGGATCTAGATAAATGCAATAAAACCTGATCCATAGTTCCTCTGATCCAAGTCATTTTAATTACTCGCATAAGTTACTAGTAATATATAAATGTATAAATAATACAGACTTGGGAGTTGACAGTATAGTTTGTATAATGAATGTTCCTCCTTGAATTTACAGAGAATTCGGATAATAAGTTCAAATTTAGACACAGTAAGATTATAGTTTTTTTTCAGGTGAATAAATCTAGGAAATGGCCAGAAACAAAATTTTGGTGTTAGGAGTCTAGAATTCAATCCCTCATTTACACTGATTCGTTTCAGGCGCTCAGCAGTCATGTCAGATGGGTCCTTCATATTGGACAGCACAAATGAAAAGCATTTCTGTCTTTGCAGCTCTAGTACAGCTGGTGTTGCAGCCAAACAAAAGATTGGCCATCTGAAGCGGGACTGCTTTTAATTTAGCAAGTGCTTCTTTCAGCTTCTGTCTTTGTCTTTGCAGTGTTCTAGTCTAGTTGTAAAAGTAAACAAGTACAGTTTCATGAAGTGTCCCATTGTTCTGGGGTGGCAGTGCATAAACAGCTGCATGTCAAGTGTTACAGAGGACCAGCATGCAATATGAAGTGTCCCTCAGAGAAGGGCTGATTTAATTCTGACTTAGGATGTCTGAACCTTGATAGACAAGTATGGTCTCTTGGAGAAAACCAAGTCCTCACTTACAGAAGTTGAAGGCACCCCATTCAGAAAAATGTAAGCAAAAGTCAAATCTTAGATGCTTCTACTAGAGAATAGTATTTAAATAATTCGTAGGGCAGGGTATAAATGCAAAGCTATTGCTTACCGGAACACTAGTTGGAAAAGAAGAGAGATGGATAGCTGGAAAACTGGAGGATCAACAAACTCTTGAAACAGGTTTGATTAAGAATAATGTTACTGGGGTAAGACTTAAAGCAACGTGGTTGGTTTCCTTGTAGGAGGATGGAATTAAGACTCAGATACATACAGAAGGAGGAGCAGTAAGAACCCCAGAACAGAACAACTCCACCTTCACCTTGATCTCAGCTTCTGACCTTCAGAACTGGGACAAGATCCAGTGTGTTCTTGGATCCAACAATCCTAATAAACTAGTAGAGTAGCCAAGGAAATGCACTACAAAGGCTAGAAATTTTGTGTGTGTGTGTGTGCGTGCATGTATATATTATATATGTGCACATATAACATATATATTGCATATATACATACATATATGTGTGTACGTATGTTTTGCATTCTGGACCAACTTTCTTACTTTCCTGCCTTATTTACTAAAGCTCCTATTAAGTTTCAGATAAAAACTGTAAATTGTATTCTCCTCAGACTTAACTTAATGTCAGGAAAGGATGAAAGTCATGAGCTCCTTGAACTGGAGAGAAGAAAGCTAAGTTAGACCTTCAAAATTTGTGCCATCTAGAAGCATTGCAATTATTTCCCAATAATTTGGGTTTATAGATTTTTAAAACAAAAATATCAAGATATTCTTAGCAGTTAATGGATCATTGACTATTTCGCAATTATATAGCTACCACTTAAATAATTTTAGTTATTAGAGTATACAGCTGTAAACCTTAAAATTACCTCTTAAATTCAAAACTTCATTTTTTTAACAATACAAAGCAAATTACTTAAAAGGACTTTTTAAAACGAAGGCGAAGGCGTGGAACAAGGCTGTAACCCCGGCGTTTGGGAGGCTGGTGAAGAGGACTGCTGTTGGAAGACGGGCTAGGCTATAGTAAGGCCTTCTTCAGAAACACTTTTTAAAGGACTTGTTCTTTTGTTCTAAGATTTCTCCTTTAGAGAATCTAAAATATTTGTATTTGTACTCTGTGTTAGTTAAGGACTTAAAGTTAGCCCTGCCACCTGGCTGGTAATTAATTACACTGATAATAGGAAGACTGTTTCCCTGGGATTTGGACGGGGAAGACACCAATGTCTTCGCCCTGCAGAGAGTGACTTCAGTCTCTACAGATGATGTGAGTGAGGCTGGACATGGCTTTAAGGTTACTTTCCTTCCATGTGATAGACTGGGAAAGTGGGAAGTGTTCATGTATCTCATTCTCGTTTTGCACTGAAAGGACTTAGACTGACAGGATTATGTGAAATGAACACGGTAAGAAAAATTACTTCTTGGATAGAAATGAATATTTTCGTAATTATACCTGGTGCTGGTTAGGGGCAGTTGATAGCAGATGTATTCAGGTGTTATTAATAATACATCTGCTATTTGAATAAAGTTTATATAGATAAAACACAGTTAGCTCTGTATTTTTATTCATTAGTTCAGATTCCAAGATGGCACCCATCCAACACGTCACTATAAAATGCATTATGGCTTATCTCATTTAAGTGTCTGATTAAAAAGAGTTTTGACATGGAATGTAAAAATTGGAATTTACTATCCAAGAAAACTATTGGATGGTTTTATAAAACAAAAAAATTATCTTTTGAATAGTACAAATAATCCCGTCAGTGTATGGTAAGAAACAGTCTGTATTAGGTTAGCAGCTCTCCCGGGTTGCTTAGCTCCCGTCCTCCACATCTATGTGCTCTTTCCAGTTCACTGAGCTGTATAGTATTGGCACCTCTTCCCTTTATATTTTCTTTACCACTCAGCATCATCTTTTTCTGTTATTCTGCCTTTTTATTTTGTTACCTTTTCCTTTCTTTTAATCTGTGATCTTCATGTCTCTTGCAAGCTATAATAGGTGTTTTTATTGTGTATTAAGGAAGTTAAAGAGCATTATACCTTAGAGATGTTTTTTGAATTAATGTATATGTAGTATCCATACATACGGTATATGTATTTTTCCCATTAATTTATATATATGGCCAGATTTACAGCCTTATCAGTCTGACCTTTTTTTTTGTTCCATTTAATGGAATATTTTTATTTACTGTGAAAGATTACAAAATATTTATTAAGATGCTGTGTTATTTATAAATATGCTGAAAACAGTTTTTAGGACATACTTTGTCTGAATTTTTTCAATGATAGAAAATGACCAGGAAAAGTAGCTGGAGTTTCACTTGCATCTCTTCCCTGCCTCCACTTACCACATCATGCTATTATTTATAATGAGATAGTGGAAAATTCTATTCTGTTTGTGAAAAATCCATATAGAATGGCATGTGAGCAAGATAATTTGAAGGTAGATAAATACTGTATTTTAGGACTAGTCAAAAATCTTTTGATTATTTACCAGGAACACAATGTGTTAACAGTTCTTTATGCAGTGAACAAAAGGGTGAACCGTGAATACTAGACAGTATGCAGAATTCATTCCTTTACTCATTTACTAACTCATTAACTGTGAGGTTCTGTTCTAGACAGTGAGTAGGCTTGGTGTGTAGGTGGGGATGGCTTAGTGTGTAGACAGGAATCCTGTCCAGTGTAGCTCTCGTTTGATCTTGAGTGTTAGCAAAAGTGAAAATGCTTCTCAATCACACATACATCTGTGTACTGACTTATTTTAGCTATATACTTTCAAATTATTTAAAAATCATATCTGATTGGTCTTACTGACTGGAATAACTTGAATCCTGTCACTTACTTTATTAGTCATACCATCAAGACAGTGTTTTTGACTCTTTTACGTACTGCTCAGACCCTGTTGTCTAGAACTCACAGTTAATGAGTTAGTAAATGAGTAAAGGAATGAATTCTGCATACTGTCTAGTATTCACGGTACACCCTTTTGTTCACTGCACAAAGAACTGTTAACATATTGTGAGTCAGTGCTAGAGTGCGGAGTTTTATAAACAATCATTCTAATAACTGTGGAAATGTAGAGATTATTTCAGATAATGAAGAGTACTAAGTAAAAAAAACCAAAGTATCAGTGTGATAATAAGAATATAGAGGGTAGCGTGTCCTACAGTTTGGTGATCAGATATGATCTTGGGAAGATATTGGAAGAGTCTTCTTTAAATATTCCAGTAAACAAAACTTTAATAGAAAAGGACTTAAACTTCTTATTTTAAAACCATCTATGTGACTAAAATCCTCTAAGAGTTATAAATATTTTCTTAAAATTTTTATTAGTGTATATTAACTATACATAATAAATGGTTTCATTGTGACATTTTCATAAATGTATGTATTGAAATAGAAATTGCCAGGTAGAACAATCAACTTTTCTGCTCATATTTTTCCCTTCTTAAATATCTTAGTACTTTCTGGTATCTTTCATCATATTGTAACTGTCCATTTTTTTTCTCTTTCCTCCTCCATTATTTCTGCTCTTATTTTGTTCTTTATTTTTACTTTATTTGGCTTAATTCCAGCATTATGAGTTGGACACATAATGTATTAGTTTTCCATCATTCCATCATTTGATACATACAATTTTGTTTGCACCCTACTTTTAATAACAGTTGAGGAGAGGTACCAGGATAATTCCATGAATTGTTGTAATACTCCTTCCATGATCTTAAATCAAGCTCATGAACAGTGTAATTCACATATTATATGTATTAGTCAGGGTCCTCTAGAGGAACAGAACTTATAGAATAAATTCATATATAAAGGGGGTTTATTAGAATGGCTTGCTGGCTGTTCCCACAAGTCCAACAATGGATGTCTAGACTGAGGCTGGATTTCTAGAAGCAACAACACATAATTCTATGTATATAATAAATATAACAGTACTATTAACTAGGAATTAAACTTGGAAGAAGATAAGGGGTACTTCCCTTGTAGGATGTGTTTTCAGAAATCTTTCAATGTGTCATAACTTAGAGATAAGTGGGTTTTCCTTTTCTTCTCAGATGTGCTTTCTCCAAGTGGCTTTACTGTGCAGCTCAGGCTAGCCTAGAGCTCACAGCCTGCCTCATCTTCCTGAATGCCGAGATCACAGGAGTGTGCCGCTGTGCTCAGCAGTGCATTGTGCTGAGTTCTTAAGTGACGCCATGCTTTGTCATACAAGAATTCTTAGTTCAGAGTTGCAGGTCTGGTCAGATAAGTAAGAAAATGCCAGATTATTTAGAAATCGTATAAAATATTCATTGGTTTTAATTTAGGTTATGAAAACAATGTCATTTGGAGCCAAATCCTGGTTCTACATGGTATTTTAAAGCCAGACACAATAAAATAAAGTAGCAAGATTGTACATTTGTGACTCTGAACTAACATTCAAAACAATGTGGAAAACAAACAGTAGTTTTAAGCTATTTTGAGCTCTCTGGTATCCCCTTTTGCCTGTTTGATTCATTGGCTAATGCCAGTGTATAAGTTACTGTTCTTGTTTGTGTGACCAAATACCCAACAAAGACAATTTAAGGAAGAACTGGTCTGTTTTGGTTGACACTTGAGGGTTTATTATATCATGGTGGGTAAGTTGGAGCAGAAGGATGAAACATCTGGTCACCTTGTTTCCCTGGGGAGAGATGCTAGCACACCTGCACAAGGTTTGTGCTGAGAGCATCCTCACCCACACCCAGGGTGGATCTCCTATTCTCAGTTCATCTTTCCTGGAAACAATTAACACAAGCTAGAGGTGAGTGCCCATGTGATTCTAAATCTTATCAAGTTTATGACCAGATTATAGATAACTATTACAAGTCAACAGCCAAATATATAACTCTTTAAATCATGACATTCCACCTCTGGTTGCTAAAGTCTAATGTTCATTTCATAAAGCAAGTTGTTTTAGTCCATATTTAAAAGTCTCCAGATTCTTTCATAGTCCCAGTACAAATCAAAAGTTCAAAGTTTTTTCTAACACTCAAGCAATCTTTTGGCTGTGAGCTCCTAAGATAAACAATTGCATACTTCCAACATACAACGGCATAGAGCAAACATTTCTATTTTATTTCTATATCTGTGACCCTATGTTGTAGTGACCTCAACCATAAAATTATTTTCGTTTTTTTTCATTACTTCATAATTGTAATTTTACTACTGTTATGAATTTTAATGTAAATATCTGTCTTCTGATGGTCTTACCAACCTCTAAGAAAAGATCATTTGAACCCCCAAAGGGTTCAAAAATAGGTTGAGAACTGCTGTATTCGATGAAAACTGAAACCCAGTAGGGCAGAAACTGAACCCTGTAACTCCATGGTGGGCAGCTGAATTCATGATAGAATCATCTTGGGGTTGATTCTAAGGACTTAGGTTACTTGCAGCACATGTAGCCAGCTTGCTCCATGCCCTGCAGCTTTCCTTTGCAAGCATCCTATGGTCCTGGCATATCCAAAGTCCTGGTCTTAATTGATTCTGACTTCATTTTCCCATCTTCATGCAGTGGCCTCTCGTGGTCTCCATATAGGAAATGTAGCTCTGCCACACATTGTCTGGCCTTAGTGGCTTCTTGGAATCTTTTCAAAAATCTCTATGACACTTTGCATCTTTTGTGCCTGCAAAACCAGCACCTTGTGAATATTGTTGCCATTTTGTTGTTGTTGTTAGCTGAAGCTGTTGCCTGCTCACCTTGAACCATGACTGCAGCAACCTCTGTCTGCTGACCCTTGGGAAATACTAGGGTGCAGTTTGTGAGCAGGGGACCCCATTCAGTGTCATTCTCAGTCTAAGTTCATGCATTTAAAATCAATATGTATTTTCACGAGACCTTCAGTGGGTGGGAGGCTTGCCTTCTGGGCACCGTCCCTGTTGTCCCAGTGAACAAGAAGGTCCCCTTCAGTTGTGCTAGTCTCTAACAGTTACAGATGTTTGTCTGCAGCTTAAACTTGACCACACTTCTTTCTTCTGCAAACTTTAGAGTTTTCATCTTTTTGTTCTTTCTTCTTATAGGTCTGGGTAAGAGCAGAAAGCAGCCTGATGCTAGTCTGCCTTGACACTTGCCTACAAGTAAATCAGTGCATTACTTCTTAATTCAGCCTCACTTGAGGTCTCAGGCCATGGACAAAATGAAGGCAGATTCTTTGCCAGAATATAACACGCATGTCCTCTGGACAATTACACTTTTAATTGGTGCAGCCTATTATGATGGGACCATGAAGCAGCTAGTCTCACTGCATAAGAAACTAGTATTTATACGTCCTCTGGAAAGATTTTCCAGTGGAATTATAATGCAACTCATGTAAAAAGTTTAATAGTCACCTTAAAAAATTCAGACAGGCAACATTAATTGTAATATTTTTACACGGTATGTCCTGAGTACTTTGTCAATGTGAAATAAACATAAAGGCTGAATATATGCATCATATTATATTTTACAATATATTATATATTATAAAATCTTCTTATATATAGGTATATATAATACACCATATATATACATATATATCTAGCTAGTGGCTCTTGTAACTAGACTGCACAACCAAAGAGAAATTACATATGGAAACAATCGGAAATATGACAAAGGAAAAAAACAACACTGGCAATAGAAAAAGAATTTTTTTTGTTTGTTTTTGGTTTTTTTGAGATAGGTTTTCTCTGTAGCTTTGGAGCCTGTCCTGGAACTAGCTCTTGTAGACCAGGCTGGCCTCAAACTCACAGAGATCCACCTGCCTCTGTGTCCCAATTGCTGGGATTAAAGGTGTGAGCCACCACTGCCTGGCATGGAAAATAATTTTGGTAAAGTAAAAAGAGAAAACAAGGTCAGAACATGTGTACAACATAATATAGTAAGATATATATTCTTAATATGTAATTTATACAGATTACATTTATACAAATTTCTAGGAACACTTGAAAGCCCAGAAAATAATGGTAATGTGACATAATCAGGCATTTTACAAAAGAGTATAAGACATAGTTATGAAATCAAAGATGGGAAGTTTTTAGTGAGGGCATGTTATTCTGCGTAGATTGTTTGTCCATCATGAACAAAAGCCCTCCTTTGATTCTGTCACTGAAAAAATGTAAATTAAAATCTGTCAAGGCATCAAAGATTATACAACGATGACTTGTAGGATGCTCAGAAAGCAGTGAAGGGTATTTTTGCAGACTGTGAGAGGGGCTGTAATACAGTAAAACCCTTTAAAGGCAGTGGGGTTTCAGGCAGCAGAATTTGTTTTCTAGTCTCTGTCATAAGGAAACCAAGTTAACTAGAGAGGAGAGACCACATACATGAAGTGTTCACTTCTCTGTTGTCTACAATAATGGGAAAACTGAGGATTCCTGGAATTACCCATCTAAGAAAGAGCTAAATAGTTTGTGACATAGTGAGGTAGTCACTTGATTGACTATTTGAGTAGTATAACATGGAGTTCTTTTAGAATCTTATACTGTCTTATGTAGAATTTAGGAGATAAACCAGTCTTATGCAGATAACAAGATAAGAATTTTATCATAATCATTGTAAACTTCATTTTTCCAGTTTTCTGTTTTATCAAGATTCAAATATCATAAGATTAGCATATATCTTACTTATGAATGATGGAATTAGATTCACATTTTCATATATAACTTAAGATTTCATCCTAATTCCAGTGTGCTCTACTCATGATCCATCCATTTATCAACTCCTAAGTACTGTGCTGTGTTGAGTATTATACACCCGTGTGTAATCCACAAACTGATGCTGGCTTTGTCTTTGTGACTGAGTGGAAGTTTTTACTTCTTAGTAAATTTGCAATTAACTTCTTTTTCTTGTTTTTATCTTTCTGACCTGATTATGACCTCTTGAAATGTAAAACAAACATAATGTATAATCTCGAGTTTTCTAAGCTTAAATAGCTCACATCTGCTCTCTTACTAGCTACTTATGTTTTATTGACTGATTTGCTCTTTCATAGTTTTAGTTAATTCTTTTTCCATTGTTTAAGGTTATCCTGGTCCAAGTGAACCCAGGGGAAGCATTTACAATAAGAAGAGAAGATGGACAGTTTCAGTGCATCACAGGTAAGAGGAGGGATTTGCTACATTTGTAACAGAGAAACAAGTCCATGGTTTCTCTGTCTGGTAGGTACCAGCACATACACTGTGGTTTTCCCTTTTTCACTATCCCAGAGTCCAAGTCCTCAATCAGAAAACATAAGTGAACCAAGCCAGGTTCTTCAGTCTTCAGGAAGATCAGTTCTGCTTTCTGTTCTTGGTTTTATTTCTCCTCCAGTGTTGGTTCCCTCAGACATTTTTCCCCCTGTCCCAGAGACAAGGTTTCTTTGTGTATCCCTGGCTGTCCTGGAACTCGCCCTGTAGGCCAGGCTGGCCTTGAACTCACAGAGATCTGCCTGCCTCTGCCTCCCAAGTGCTGAGGTTAAAGATGTGCTGTGCTACGACTGGCTGGCAGCACAGTATTGCCCTTATTCACTACATCTCCAACCTGCCTTGTCCTGTCAGCAGGAGTTTCTGTCCTAGAAGTCACACTTGTCCCCTCACTCCAGGCTGTTCATACCCAGCTCCTTCACATTCAGCTCAGGTGTTCTGCCAGGTTTACTGTAGTCTTTCTTTTCTGGACACCCCCTTCACACTTCTGGACTGGCTATTTCTCAGGTGTCAGGAGCCATCCCATGAATTGTCGTAGGTTTGGTAAGAGACCCTGTCCTCTCTACCTGCAAGCTATTTTTTCTTACCCTTCATGATACATGATTAGAAATCTCCCCAGCCATCACCAAATATCCTATGAGGGACAAAACCACCTCCAGTTGATGAGAATTGTGTTTATATATGAAAATGAGGGCAATAGAAAAGGCACTGGTAAAGGTGATGTCACTCATTGTCACTAATATCATAAAAGGGGAAATTTGTACAGAAAGGGTTGGGATGGGATGCCATATGAAGACTCAAGTCTTTTCTTAAACTCACCAGCCAACGATTACCACCAAAACTAGAGACAGCAGCGAATCATGGGACAGATGTCCCCTTTATCCTCCAACAAGTCAACCATACCAGCAGCCCAGTGTTCACTCAGTACTCTACCACTGCGATAGAGCCTGAGTGTCTGTTGTTACGTCACTCTTTGGAATTAGGGAGGCTGAGTTAAACATTAGCTGTTTCTTAGTAGCTTGCCTCAAGCGCTCCAGGCTACTTAAGCTCAGTAAGTTCATTTCTCATCAGCACTGCTCACGTCACCATCAGTAGCAGGGACTTCTGCGTTACCTGTCTTAGGGTTTCTATTGCTGTTACGAGACACTGTGACCACAGCAACTCTTATAAAGGAAACCATTTCACTGGGGCTGGCTTACGGTTCATCCATGTAGTCCATTATCGTCCTGGCAGGAAGCATGATGCCATGCAGTCAGCCATGGTGATGGAGAGGTAGCTGAGAGTTATACATCCAAAGCAGCAGGCAGCAGGAAGAGAGTGAGACACTGGATCTGGCTTAAGCTTCTGAGACTTCAAAGATCACCCCAGTAACATACTTCCTCCAACCAGACTTATAGACCTCTCCCAGTGGGCCTGTGGGGACCACTTTCATCCAGACCGCCACATTAACTAGTATGCATATGTATACTTTAATTGGACCTGGCACCTCTAAGGTGCTCAGTGAGTGGAGGCAGTGAGTGCTGCAGTGTAAGCGTTAATAGAAGGTAAGCCCATCTCTGAAACCCTGATACCAGCTCTTGAGAGCGACTTACCAGTACCTGTGTGCAGCATTCCTCTCAGTTGTGTTTGAAATTATGTATGTATATGTTAAATTTGAAAATGCTTATTCCACCTTTTTAACTAAGACCTGAACTTTGGATTTGTATTTTTTACGTTTCTTTGTATCTCTTTTGGTTTTTGGACTTCTAACTAATAGTCATGGCTTTAAAGAACCCATGGAGGTGAGGCACCACATACTTTGGTGAGGGTGAAGGACTTGTGCACACTGTTAGTATCGACCGTAACTGCCACAGGAAAAACAATGTTCTCCGTCCCCCTTTCCTTTCCCTCTACTTAGCCTGGCTCGACTGTTGAGTTCTTAAAACTAACTCTTCTTTCTAGAAAAATTACTAACCCAGTAGGCACAAATAAAACTTGAAAGCTTACATGTGTTAGAAATTTTCTAAATCAGTTTAAACAATTGGAGCAACTGTTGAGGTGATGCACAAATAAGAAGTTATACTCTTGAAAGGACCCAGGCAGGAGGATGTATAAACAGTGTGCGTGTGTGTGTGTGTGTGTGTGTGTGTGTGTGTGTGTGTGTGTGTGTGTGTGTGTGTGTGTAGCTTTGCCATCTTTACTGACTTTTCTTCACTAGAACTTTATGTTTTCACTATGACCTACATTGAATATAAATTCCTGATCACACATCTTATCTTAATTACATGCCTTTCAAATTATTGTCCATAAATATTATTCATCAACGAAGCATTTGAGTTAATGTGGCATTGATTCCCCTAATACGTTAGCAGATGAAGATAGATTATTTATTATACTTTAAAACACAGGGCTGCTAATCCCAGTTATAGCCGGACCCTGAATGGTAAACAGCTTATATTTCAGGAGTTAGTTTGTGGCTGTGTCTCTTCTGAGCTCATGTCAGTTGACTGTAATATCTAGCAGTGACACTGTCCGCAGGTGCAGGAGAGCTGTGCGCAGACTCTGATGGGCGCTAACTCCCACACGAGCGTTCTTTACAAGGCCACATTTCTGTGCTCTCCTGGAAAGCAGTTCTTTCTCTATATAATAGGTAATAAAAATGGAAACTTTGTTTTAAAATTATTGGGTAGAGTTTTTTAAATGAGGGAAAAAGAACAAAGAGAAACAGACAGTAAAAGCGCTCTCCTTTTGTATGTTTTCATCTATCCAGAATTGCCAGGCTCCGTAAGATCCAGCTGTAGGGCATTTTCCTAATTAGAGATTGATGTGGAAGGACCTAGAATATTGTGGGTGGGCCCATTCCTGGGCTGGTGGTCCTGGGTTCTATATAAAAAGTAGGCTGAACAAGCAAACTATAATGTTGAAGTCTGTAAATAGCACCTTTCCTGGCCCCTGCATTAGGTTCCTGCTTGTTTTGAGTCCTTGTCCTGACTTCCTTCAGTGATGAACAGTGATTTGGAAGCATAAGCCAAATAAACCCTTTCCTCCCCAACCTGCTTTTTGGTCATGGTGTGTCATCGAAGCAGTAGAAAGAGTAACTAAGTCATCAGGTAATGCAGGTGAAAGGAATAGTAGTGAGCAAAGACTGGTTTGCAGAGAGGACCACAGGAAAAAAGCTTAATGGGTACTCAGTCTCGTCTCCTCTCCTCTGCCATCAGAAGTGTCTGCCATTTGGCAAGACCCTTCCTGGAATGGAGCTATAGACAGGAAATAGAGCAGCAACAAGAGAGAAGCAGGCACTAAGTCTCAAGGAAGGAGAACCAGGGCAGTAAAGCTTAGAGAAAAAAGAGATTCCTTGTGGCCTTAGCTATTGTCATAATAGAAAATCTCTACAGGATCATCATGTAAGGAATGATGAAAGTCTAGCATAAATGAGTAAGTGTGTGAATTACTTCTTTAGGAAGTTTATTACCTAACAAGAATTCATAGAAAGAACTTTAGAGATCTAAATCATCACCACCTTTGATTGAAGGTTCATAATTTGTGAGATAGTTATGGATAGAACTTAATGCAGTACCATTTTTACTACAGCACACTTCCATGGGGTGGGGAAAATAACTCGTCACATTTCCCTTGTGAGTTTACTAAATCTCTTGAAGTACTTTGCTAGTTCCTGGGAATTTGGGGAGAATCAAGACACGGTTCTTCTCTTTTAAGGCCGTAATGTAATAAAGCTAGGGAGGTAGCTTAGTGGTCGGGCATTTGCTTATAACACCCTGAGTTGGACCCCATCACTGAAAACGAAACAAGACAGACCAACTTATTATTTAAGGAAAGAAAAAGAGAACAATTCTATCAGTATAGATAGTGAGGCCGTTTAGTGCATGTGGTGTTAGAAGAACACACCACAAAGGTCCTGTAGCAGTAGTGATGAACAGCAAACCTTCCTCCCAGACACATGAACTGTCTTTGAGAAAACTACCATTTGGCATTTGACAAGGTAGACAAGGAGCCTCAAGGTGTTTTAGACAGAGGCAGCCGTATCCCACAGCAGCAGAAGAAAAGAATGACTTGAATTTTTTGAATAACCACGGATCTAGAATTGCTGAAAAGTCGTGTAAAGGGGAGTACAACTGGGGATGGAGCTGCAGTGCTGACGGTTCTTGAAATGGCTCATAGAGCTGCTGAGAACTTGAACTTTATTGTTGTGAGGATGTGGAAGAACGCTTGAGGGGAGTTAGTGGTCTAGAAAGGTGGAGATCATCTGCTTATCCTCCTTGGCCTGCCAGTTCTGGGATTATAGGTGTGTGCCGCTACGTGCATTTTACCTTGAGCTTTCTGAGCACTCTGCTTAGTTTGCTGATGCTGCTGTCCTTTTGATCCTGGGGCAGTCAGTCCCCGTGACTACTTTCCTCTACACGCTACTCCTGTTAGGCTGTTCTGGCCTTACGTCCACACATATATTGACAACGATAAGTGAACAGTACATAAAGTTGAGGAGGAAAAGTGACTGGAGGGGGGAAGAGGAGGAGTTGGGGGGAAGGGAGTGAGAGCCAGATGTGATCAAAATTTGTTATATTCCTTTGTGAAATTCATAAACAATGAACAAAGCACTGTGCATGATGAAAGCACCATTAACACTATGGAGGGTGAGCTCAAAGAGTGGGGAGACTGTTTCTGTGGACGAGTAGCCTGACATGCTTGAAGACAGCCCAGCAGGTCTAGACTGTCCGTGTGCAAGAGCTATCTTGAGGTCGCTAGTGAGAGCCAAGTGTGATGATTTTTCAAGGTGCACAGTGAGGTAAAATGTTGTCTTCCTAAAGCTGTAATTGTGCTCCTGACTCTTCTCTGCTGAAAACAAGTTTGCGTTAGTGCAGACACCACTTCTGCAGCCAGAGTTGGGGCTCTGCTCCCCATTGCCTACTAGATTATCAACACGTGTAGGAGGGGTGCTCTCTGCATCACGCGGAGATGACTCACATACACAGAGGAGCTTGAGAGACAGTGAAGAGAGGAAGACTTAACTTCATAAATAGAAACTGCTTATTTTAGCGGGGCTAGAATGAAATGAGTCATTGAATCTCATTTTCAAAAGAAAAATGAATGAAGTCTTAGAGTTCAAAAATAGAAATGTAAATTCAAGACAGATGATGAGTTATGTAGATTAAATAGTGTCATGTTAACATATTTGAAGAAAAAGTATTAACAAATTGGAATTTTTCCCAAGAAACTTAAGCTGAACATACGAACATGACTATAGAGACCCATGAAACCTGAAAAGAGAACAGACTTTGAATATGTTATTTTCTGTGCTCTGTGAGAGACCAGCCAGTGTAAGGAGGTAGATTTTGACTTTTAACTCAGGAAAGAATGTCCAGCTTTCTGACTGCATGTAAATGAAGTCATTCGTTACAGTTATGCCAGGATCTTCCCTTTTTTTGTGTTTGTATTCTGCTTGGATGGTACTATAAAAGCAGCTCTTCTAAGAAAAACTAGTTTGATTAGATGAATTCTGGTGTTTATCATAACTAAATATTTTTGATTCCAGAATAAAGTCTGTAATTAGACTGAGACCTCTTTAGTTAATTATGGGAATACATACTCTGAATGAGAATCTTAAATTTAACAACAATACCTATGCAGAGGCATATTTCACAGAGTCCCTGAGCTGGTAAACGGTTATTGCTCACAGGATATTCTTCAGCAGACTATGCGCTAAATAACTAATACCCACCATTCATTAATGAACACTAAGATGTCTGAATCTTATAGAGGCAAACAATGATGCTGACTTGATCTGGTATGTAAAATCTTGCTTACCACAAGAGTCCAAGAAATGCCATCTTTCATTTTGCTTAAAAATAGAAATTATCAGCTGGGCATGGTAGTGCATGCCTTTAATCCTAGCACTCAGGAGGCTGAGACAAGTGGATCCTTGTCTATAAAGTGAGTTCCAGGATAGCCAGGGCTGTTACACAGAGAAACCCTGTCTCGAAAAAAACTAAAAAGAGATGTTATCCCGTCATCTGATTATCTGATTGAGGAAAAAAAAATGCCATTTTCCTTAGTAAATGAACTGTGAAAACATTTTTAAGATTTATTTTTATATGTGTGTATGTGTATGTATTATATGTATGCAGGTACCTGTGGAGGACAGAAGAGGGTGTAATATGCTCTGGAGTTAATGATCGTTGTGAGTCACCAGATATGGGTGCTGGGAACTGAACTTGGATACTTTGGAGGAGCAGCAAGTGAACCTCTGAGCCATCCCTGCAGTCCTTGCTAAACCATCTTTAAGTGTACAACTGCACTTGTTTGCTTTGCCCAGTAGTTGTATATCAAAGATGGACGTGTTATACTTGGGAATATTTTAGAGCCTTGGCATCTTCGTATGAATACCAGTTTTTAGACTGCTTGTGAAAAGTGTTCATGTAAGTATAGAAAGGGTGGACTGTAGATACTACCTGGATGGAGAGCGAGCACTTAAAGTTGCCCTTTTCTTACAGATCGTCTTCCACGTGTAGAAAGTGTTGAGGCCAGTGCAGGTTTGTGAGCAGAGTCACCTTCGAGTTGTCCAGCTCTGCCTTACTCTGGAGCTGCGAGCCCGCTTACACCCAGACTGTGCTGCTTTGCTTTTGCAGCAGTGTCTTGCTGTGTAACCCAGGCCAGCATTCCCAGCCATCCTTTGCCTTGGCTTCCTGACCAGGGTCCTGAGACGTACCAGCAGTTCAGTGGCATTACACCATTCCCAATGACTTGGCCAGCATTTACCCAACAGCACCATTGCTGGAATGACTTCCTATTCTCCAGTGGAGGATTAGTTGATCACCTCAAGAAATCAGTATAACTGCTGTTTCCGTGGCCTTTGTCGGCAACCTTTCTATGCCCATTTTTCCTTTCTTCTTTGCTGTTTCTGCGGAAATAAGTAATTCAGGTTAAGGCAATATGTGGTAGATTTTCATTCCCACATGGATAGGCATTAATAACCTTATTAGCCAAAATAAACTCTGGAGTTTTGTTCTTTATGCATTGCTTAGAAACTCTTAACTATCCCGGGAAATACCTTAAAATAGCTATGTAGCTGTTTCTTAGCCATTGGAAGTCACCCAATTATATTAAAACTTTAGGCTGTTTTATTTCCCTTATTGAGGAAAACATCAGTACTATTAAAATGGTTCAGGATACTAGTTTTGAAACTTAGTCTCGTATATGAAATCAGTCAAGCAAATTATTCATTCATAAATGCAGCCCCCCTTTTTCTACTGAGTGACTGTGACTCACCCGGAGTACATACTAGAATAGTTTTCATTCTCTCCAAAAGCTATTTAAATGTTACTTTTCAAAAGAAATAATTTTGTTTACAACTGAGTTAGGGTAACATTGCAACATTTATGTTTAGAAGCAAAATATAGGCAAGTTGAACTGACTATGTTCATCAGTTATTTATAATGAGTAATGTTAATAGCTTCTATATTTTCCTGTGTATTCTCCTACCATACTGGCAAACCTCAGTCATTTTGATATATATTAACATTCAGGTTCAAAGGTACATAGCAGTCAAGTTAAATAAGCCAGACACAAAAGCACACATACCAGATGATTTGACTGATTTGAGTTACTAAGAGTAGTCATATTCATAGAGACATAATATGCAATGGTGTTTGCCAGGGCCTAGGGAAAGGACAATAGGGAGCTGTTATTTAGTGAGCTAAAGACGAGTAGAGGTGGTGATTACATACCAATGTAAATTTATTTAATACTGAAAAACTGCAAATGTTAAAATACAAATTTTATATATGTAAATGTGCAACAATTAAGTTAATTTAGTTTCTTTTTTCTTACTATTTTTATTTTTAAAACAATCTTATTTTATATACCATTCCAATTCCCTTTCCCTCCTGTCCTCCTGCTTCCCCAACCTTCTCCCAGCTTGATCTCAATCAACTCAGCAGAGAGGGCAAGGCCTCCCATGGAGAGTCAACAAAGTCTGTCTCACCACTTGAGATAGGACCAAGGCCCTCCCCCACTGATGTGTCTAGGTCTAAAGTGAGGAAGTTCACCCTCTATAGGAGAGGAGAAAGACAAGAGGAGCAGAGGGAGATAGGGGAAAGAAGATAGACGCGAGAGAGAGAGAGAGAGAGGCGAGAGGGAAGAGAGCGAGAGAGAGAAGAGAGAGAGAGAGAGAAGAAGAGAGAAGGGCGAGAGAGGGAGAAGAGTGAGGAAGAGAGACGAGAGAGGAGAGGCCGGAAGAGAACGCCGCCACGTAACCCGGGGACGAAGGCGCGAGATAAGAGCGAGGAGAGGAGGCTAGAGGAGCGAAAGAGGAGAGAAGAGAAGGGCAGAGAGAGAGGAACAGCGGAGGAGAGAAGAGAGGAGAGCGAGAGGAGAGAGGAGAGAAGAGAGAGAAGAGGGAGAGAGAAGCGCGAGAGATGAGAGCAGAGAGAGAAGAGAGGAGAGAGAGGAGAGAGAGAGAAGAGAGAGCGCGAGGAGAGAGATACAGGAGAGAGAGGCGAAGAGAAGCGAAGAAAGCATCGACTTCTATCTCGCTCGTCCTCTCTCTCTCTCTCTCTCTCTCTCTCTCTCTCTCCTTCCCTCCCCCCCCCCCTCATTGGACTCCAGGAGTTCAGCCTAGTGCTTAGCTGTGGATCCCTGCATCTGCTGCCATCACATACTGGATATAGGTTCTATGATGACAGTTAAGGTAGTCATCAGTTTGATTAGAGGGGAATGGCAGTTAAAGTCTCCTTTCCACTATTGCTTAGATTCTTAGCTGGGGTCATCTTTGTGGATTCCTGGGAATTTTCCTAGTGTCTGGTTTCTTGCTAACCTCTTACTTCCTGCCTGGCTACTCATATTCAACCAATATGGGTGACAAATTATAGTGTACAAGAGCATTATCCCACAGCAGTCCCTCACCCAACTCGACCTTCAGGATCCCTCATGTTCTCCTGCCGGCTTCTCTCCTTATGTCACTGCTCCCCTACCTCTCTCTCCTCACCCTTGCTGTCAGTTTACTAAGGAGGTCTTGTCTACTTCTCCTTCCCGGGTGGCGGGGGGTATCCTTTTTAAAAAGAAAAAAATAGAGTAGCAGCGACCAGAAGGAATGTTATAGAATTCAAAGATGGTCCAAGGTCATTGTTCCTTTTTTGTATTTATTGTATAAACACTATATAATCTTCAAAACTGAATTGGATGAATGATGACTGGGTTATGCTCTGTGCACAGTTGACTTTTAAGAGCTCCAGATGAATTTTACCTAATATTTGAGCATTTGAAGAGGACAAACCTCTTCTAAGGTAAGGACATCTGAAGCATGGCAGGCCTGTACCAAGACCATAAGTTCATATGCTGGCCTTCAAGATGGAAGTGTGGACCAGAAAAAAACTGGCCATGAGTTTATCTGCTGGCCTTCAAAATGGAAATCTGGATCAGAAAAGACTTGGAATGAATCTGAGGAGCTTACTGTGGCCTCAAATGATAACCGGAAGAAAGTGGCTCCCTCGTACTTAAAATTCTAAGACCCTGTTCCTCCTCTGTGATTTCCAGATGAAAATACAACCTATTAATACCTTGGTTGTCACCTTGTGGGACCTTGGCCAGAGAAACCAGTCACAGGAGGCCAGATTCTGAATTTCACAACTGTGAACTAATTAATATCTTTAAAAAAACATGTTTGTGCTCATTGTGACATAACAATAGAAAACCAAGACAAACAGTGTGAACTTTTATTCCCCTCTCACAAAGATGGCCCAGGGACAGGCAGTAGCAGGTAGAGTGTTTCTGTACTGTGAGTCATAAAGGTGACCTTGTTACTCTACCACCTTAAGAGATTGCCCTAGTCTGCATGGTCCAAGATGGCACACTACCTTGTCCACATCCCACACAGAAAGGAAAAGGACAGGAGAAGAGAAAGACTCATAAGACACGCACCTCCTTCATTGAGAACCCTCTTTCATTGGCTGTAGTTACCATAACCAAGTCATGTCGGGGTTCAGTGATGAATCAGCAACTAGAGTTTTTTAATTTACAGTAGTTGGCTTCAGTGCGTTAGAAGAAAGAAGATACTTTAGAAACTAAATATAATTTTAAATGACTTTTAAGAAATATTTCAATAGAAAATCTACCATTGAAGTCAGAGGCTATGACCCCGTGAGTAGGGAACCGTCTTAGTTTCTTTCTGACAACAGCAGTTTGAGGCAGAGTTTGGCCTAGCCCAGCATGGCAGGGAAGCCAAGCAGCGGAGCTTGAGCCACTGGACACGTCATGTCCGGAAGCAGGAAACAGAGGACGAGGAGTGAGCATCCCCATACTGTGCTTGGCTTTCCTCCTGCGTTTGTACACTCTGTAATAGGGTATGCTTGGTAAATGCCCTTCTCTTCAACTGCCAGCTAGGAAGCCTCTTTCTCCAGCAGAAGACATTTAGAAAAGGACCTTTAAATTCAACTATGGTAAAGAGAGAATACTCAAAATAATTCAGTCTTCCAAGGGCCCTACATTCTGATTGCATTGTATGAAAGACTGAACTAAATGAATTAGTAAGTCTAGAAACATGGACTAGAGGTGGCTTTATAAAAATCCATTTAATTTAAATAAATTATTACTAAGTATGTGCAGTCACTATCCAAAACTTTGGTGAACAGGATAGAATTCATCTCCATGCCCCTATGGAGTTTATGATCTTCGAATAAAAAGAAAATGAAGGAATTGCATGAACTAGTGCTGCGTTTGAGCTGTGTGGATGGATGCTCTGCCTGGAGCACGTCAGCCAGACCAAGGACTCTAGGACGCGATGGACGTTCTAGAGGACGATCACAGCAGAGTCCTGTCTGCTACCCTTTCCCTCTAAAAGATGAGAGGTTGAAAACTTTTGTTGGAGTCTTGGTATAATTGAAGTTAGAATTATTATAAATTATTAATGTAATTAACTCTTTATGAGCTCTAGGAAAACATTGCTTTTGATGAACACAGATGCATAGAAAATAATTTTGGCATCTTTGCTTCTAAAATTGCAGGTTTTCTTAATTTCTACATAATTAGATAATTTGGGCAAATTTGATTGTGATTGTATAAATTACAAGCTATCTCATATAACTTTAAATGAACTATTCAAATGTTTAAACTTTTTCCTTTGAAATTAAGCTCTTACACTTATTCAGAAAAATGATGAATCATATGGTATTTTCTTTATTTTTCTCATTTTTTTTATTAAAAATTTCCATCTCCTCCCTTCCTCCCCTCCCTTCCACCCATACTCCCACTCTGCCCCTCTCCAAGCCAAAGAGCCATCAGGGTTCCCTTCACTATGTTAAGTCCAAGGTCCTCCCAGCTCCCCCTAAGTCCAGGAAGGTGAGCAACCAAACTGACAAGGCTCACAGTGAGCCCGTCCATGCTGTAGAGTTCATGCTCATCGCCGTTGTCCTTGGTTTCTCAGTCCTCCTCCACCGTCAGCCACATTCAGAGAGTCCGGTTTGGTCCCCTGTTCCATCAGTCACATTCCAGCTGGACTTGGTGGGCTCCCGTTAGATCTGTCCCACCGTCTCAATGGGTAAACGCACTCCTCATGGTCCTGACTTCCTTGCTCATGATCTCCCTCCTTTTGCTCCTCATCAGGACCTTGGGAGCTCAATCCTGTGCTTCTATGTGGGGCTCTGTCATTTTCTCCATCCAATGCCAGGTGAAGGTTCTATGGTGATATGCAAGATATTCATGAGTATGGCAATAGGATCTGGGCATTTCTGGCACCCTCTCCTCAGCTGCCCCAGGAACTAGCTGGGGGCATCTTCCTGGACACCTGGGAACCCCTCTAGAGTCATGTCTCTGCCAACCCTAGAATGGCTCCCTTAATTAAGATATATAATTCCTTGTTCCCATATCCACCCTTCCTATATCCCAACCATCCTATTCCCCCAAACTCTTCCCATCCTCCACTTCACACTTTACTCTCCCCATCCCCCCATCCCCCCATCCCACCCCACCCCCAAGTTCCCATTTTTTGTCCGGCAATCTTGTCTACTAAGGACATCGAGCCTATAATTCGTTAAAAAAAAAAATCCTAGAGAAGATATATAAGAAGGTGAATCCAAAGAAAAACATATAGTTATCCTCCTGGATATTGGAAGTAGACAAGATAACCATATGGTATTTTGAGTGCACAGAAAACTAGTTACTAGTGAGATCTAAAGAAAAAAAGGAGGAAAAAGAGAAATATAGCAAGCTTATACATTCATAACAGTAGTCTGTCCATTTTCTATAAATCAGAGTGGGCAAGAAAAATGTCTGTGTTTTATAGAAAGAGCTTAAAGAATTCTGGCAACGAGAAGGGCAGATAGGAACCCTAAAGTCACAGACTTTAGTTATTAAGGATGTTTTGTGAATCTGGAAAAGTTTGAGGGTGATCCTGGCTGTATTGATGAAAGAAAAGCTTTAAAAAATTATCATCTGGACCTTGGGAGCTCAGCCCAGTGCTCTGATGTGGGTCTCTGTCTCTATCTCTGTCTGTCACCGGACAAAGGTTCTATGGTGATATTCAAGATAGTCATCAGTGTGACTTCAGGGCAAGGCCAGTTCAGGTACCCTCTCCTCAATGCCCAGGGTCCTAGCGGGAGACATCCCTGTGGACTCCTGGGAACCCCTCCAGAGCCAAGCCTCTTGCCAGCCCTAAAATGGCTCCCTCAATTAAGATATCTCCTTCCAGCTCCCATATCCGCCCTTCCTCCATCTCAACCATCTCACTCCCCCAAGCTCTCCCCAACCCCTTTCTCCTGCTCTCTCCCCCTCTCCTCCCCTTCTCCCGCTCTCTCCCCCTCTCCTCCTCTTCACTTCTTCCTACCCTATCCCTGCCCCCAGGCTCCCAACTTTTGCCTGGCGATCTTGTCTACTTCCAATTTCCAGGAGGATCTATATATGTTTTTTCTTTGGGTTTACCTTATTACTTTGCTTCTCTAGGATCGCTAACTATAGTCTCAATGTCCTTTGTTTATGGCTAGAATCCACTAATGAATGAGTACATACCATATTCATATTTTTGGGTCTGGGTTATCACACACAGGATAGTGTTTTCTATTTCCATCCATTTGCATGCAAAATTCAAGATGTCATTGTTTTTTTTTACCACTGAGTAGTACTCTAATGTGTAGATGTGCCACACTTTCTTTATCCATTCTTCAGTTGAGGGGCATCTAGGTTGTTTCCAGGTTCTGGCTATTACAAATAATGCTGCTATGAACATAGTTGAACAAATGCTTTTGTAGTATGATTGGGCATCTTTTGGGTATATTCCCAAGAGTGATATTGCTGGATCCTGAGGTAGGTTGACTCCCGATTTTCTGAGAAACTGCCACACTGATTTCCAAAGTGATTGCACAAGTTTGCATTCCCACCAGCAGTGGATGAGTGTTCGCCTTACTCCACATCCTCTCCAGCATAGGTTATCGTTGGTGTTTTTGATTTTAGCCATTCTGACAGGTGTAAGATGGTATCTCAAAGTTGTTTTGATTTGCATTTCCCTGAAAGCTAAGGAAGTTGAATGTGTCCTTAAGTATCTTTTGGCCATTTGAACTTCTTCTGTTGAGAATTCTCTGTTCAGTTCAGTACCCCATTTTTAAAATTGGGTTATTTAGAATTTTAATGTCTAGTTTCTTGAGTAATTTATGTATTTCAGAGATCAAACCTTTGTCTGATGTGGGGTTGGTGAAGATCTTCTTCCATTCAGTAGGTTGCCTTTTTTTTTGTCTTAATGACTGTGTCCTTTGCTTTACAGAAGCTTCTTAGTTTCAGGAGGTCCTATTTATTCATTGTTGCTCTTATTGTCTGTGCTACTGGGGCTATATTTAGGAAGTGGTCTCCTGTGCCCATTTATTGCAGGCTACTTCCCACTTTCTCTTCTATCAGATTCAGTGTGGTTGGATTTATACTGAGGTCTTTAATCCATTTGGACTTGAATTTTGTGCATGGTGGTTCAGTTGAAGAGCAGAAAGAGGGAGAATATGAGCAAGGAAGTCAGGACCAAGAGGGATTGGTCCACCCACTGAGACAGTGTGCCTGAGCTAATGGGAGCTCACCAAAGCCAGCTGGACTAGGATTGAATGAGCATGGTATCAGACTGTACCCTCTGAATGTTGCTGACAATTGGGGCCAACTGAGAAGCCGATGATAATGGCACTGGGATTTGTCTCTACTTCATGTACTGGCTTTTTGGGATCCTAGTCTATTTGGATGCATAGCTTCCTAAGCCTGGATGGAGGGGGGAGGGCCTTTGACTTCCCACAGGGCATGGTACCCTGCCCTCTCTTAGAATTGGAGGGGGACCGGGAGAGGGTGAGTGGGGAAGTGGAAGGGAAGTGGGAAGAGGGGAGGAAATGGAAATTTTGAATGGTATTATTTCTAAAGTAATATAAAAAGAAAAAAATTTAAAAATTATCATCATCATCATTGGATTTTCTACATTTAGCCAGGCCATTCTTTGAAGAAATGCTAAGGAAAAAATATTTATTGTAGATTTATTTTATGCTTTTGGTATATTTTTAACCTTATGAAATAATGTCTATGGAGATCATCTTTCTTACTAAAACTAAAACCCACATTTCCCAAAGTCAGTCCCATTAAGAGAATCTCCTGCTGAGAAGAACACTGTTTTATAAATACAGAGATTTCCTTTAACTTTACATATCATGGTAACTCCTGCCAGAATTTTTGACTCGGGGAAGTACTACTTGGCATTCAAGAAGAAAGATAAACCTTTCTGTTTGTTCACAAAAACATATCTGGGTGTCCTGGCTGGTTTTATGTCAACTTGACACAAGCTGAAGTCATCTGAGAGGAGGAAACTTCAATTGAGAAAATACCTCCATAAGAGCAAGCTGTAGATAAGCCTATAGGGCATTTTCTTAATTAGTGATTGATGCTGGAGGTCCCAGCCCATTTGTGGGTGGGGCCATCTCTGGGCTGGTGGTCCTTGGTTCCATAAGAAAGCAGACTCAGCAAGCCATGGGGGACAAGCCAGTAAACATGACCCCTCCATGGCCTCTGTATCAGCTCCTGCCTTCAGGTTCCTGCCCTGTTTGAGTTCCTATACTGACTTCCTTTGATGATTAACGTTCTGGAAGTGTAAGCCAAATAAATCCTTTCCTCCCCAGGTTGCTTTGGGTCACAGTTTCATCACAGCAATAGGAACCCTAACTAAGGCACTAGGGTAAGAGTGGGGGATGCAGAGAATATCAATATGGAAGTAGAAAAGAACTACCATGAATTGTATGCTTGCTGGTGTGGAGGCCAGAGGTCTGTACTGCTATCTTCCTCAGCTGCTCTCCACCTACTTTGTAAGACAGGCTGCCTCATGGAACGTAGAGCTCACTGATTGGGCCATGTTGGCTGGCTCCTGAGCTCGAGGAGTCCTCTCTCTGCCTCCCAGCACTGGGATGATAGATACTCTGTGTATGGTTTTACATGAGTGCTGGGCTCTAAACCCAAGGCCACAGCAAGCATCCACTGAGCTTGGGTGGTGGCTTTGGCAAGTAAGTGGCACTGTCTTTCATTTATATGTCGAAGAATGTAAGAGAGAGAAAAATGAGAAAACAAATTTCATTTCTGACCATATTAGGTTCAGAGTATCTTTTGATTTTACTGCCTTTGCTCAGAAGGTCTCAGAAGAGAGATACAAATTTGTCAGTGAGTGATTTGAAGTCATGAGATACAAATGAGCTAGTCTAAAAGAAAATAGGATAAGAATAAAAGTTCAGATTCTGAAAGACTTAACGTCTATGGGACAGGGAAAAGAAAAGATAACATTTAGGGGAAGATATAGTGCTCCTTTATCTCCTCCTGTGACTCTCAGGAGTGGAGGAAAATAACGTTATAAAAAGAGGTAAAAGACAGAAAGCTAGGGATTTAGCTCAGAAATGGGGCATTGTGTGTTATGCTCCAGTTTCCCAGGACCACAAGAAAATACAAATGTAGCAGACAAAGATAGAAGTATTTGTATCTTATTACAAAGAGCTACCTTCCTCGCTTTATAATGCCCCTACAAATAAAATACAAAAACAGGGACATTTATCAATACAGTGAAAAGTAAATATAGCTCTTAAATGTTTAGCTGCTTCATTCTGGTGGAAAAGAAAATGAAAACTGCACTACAGTGAAATATTTTCATCTTTCAGATTGGCAAATATCAAGAAGTTAGGTGTTGATGAGAATATGTATGTGTATAAACACTGAGCTCATTTGGTAATGTCAGAACCATGACTTCTGTTTCATCCAGCAGTTCTAAATCTGCTTATTTATCCTATACATGGAATGTATATTGCAACAGCTAGATGAGTGCCAAATGAACTATAGAATTCAAGGCATCCCTGTACTGGCAAGAAAAAGAGCTTTAAGACTGTTAAGGTGCAGATACTATATAGTTTTTAAAGAATATATAATTGCTGCAATATTTGTAGAATATCTCTGAAAGGGTTTATAAGTGTAAGAATGACTTCTGAAGGCTGGAGAGATGGATCAGCAGGTAGAGCACTGACTGCCAGTTCAGTTCCCAGGGCTGTATGGTGGCTCATGACAAGCTCCAGCTCCAGGGGATCTGACCTCTTCTGGCTTCCATGAGCAGTCACATACATGTGGTATACAGTCACACATGCAAACACATATATACATAATTTTTTAATCTAAAAAGGAGTGCTTTTCTTTGGAGATCACATACATACATACATACACACATACACACATACATACATACATACATACATACATACTCACACATGTGTACATATACAACATACATTTGTATATATATGTGGAAAGAGAAAGCATTATGTTCTGTAGACCAGATTATAAATGTGTTTCCTGACCAGTTAACTTTCTTTGCTCAATTTCATCATAAATGATCCATATAAACAAGGCTTTCCAGACTGCTGACATTTGAACTGGTGACTTTTGACACTAGAGGCAATGACAGGGACATGAAACCCTGTCCCTCCTCTTTTCATTGTAAGATCTTGAACTACCTCTCCTTAGTCTTTAGTATGCCATAAACGTGGAGATTTTAATGTACTTTTTATTTCATGGTCCTGATCGCTTGAAGAAATTGGGGTGGATTGGGTAGTACGTGAGACAGCATAGATGATAGAGATGACATAAAAAGATGGACAAGAGACTCTGTCGTGGAGCCCAGAGGGAATGCTGATAGGGATGGAAGCAGTGCTGTTCTCAGCATTGCTGACGTCCCCAAGGACTGTGCAGACAGCCACCACAACAGCTGTTTACAGACACTGCTCTCAGGTAGTTAGCTACTAACATAAACCAAACCAAAACAAAAACCTAGAGCTAAGGAAAGCTTTTTTACCTTTAAAAAAGATGAATGTATTTTTGTTCTATGTGTCTGAGTGTTTTATCTGTATGCGTGAATGTGCTTGCTGATGCCTGCCATCTCATAAACCTCTTAATCCCTGGCCCTGTGCATCCTACACCCTCCGTCCTATAATATCCCAGTAAGATACAACTCAGGCTAAGGCAGTGCCACCAAAACAATTAGGTCCGGGTGTGGGAAGGATCCTCGGCTTTTCAAGTCAGTCTGATAATGTTGGGGTGAGCATGACTCATTCCTTTCCCAGGGGCCTAAGCAGGATGCTAACACTTTGTGTCAAGCTTCTAGGAGTTTCCATCATGTTCAGGAGACATTTCAATTCCCTGAGCATATTTTGAGAAGCTATTTTAAAACTTTACAGTCTGACTACTCATAATAAATCATCTTTAATCCTGCAGCAACCACAAAATATTAACATCTTTACATCTAAATATAATAATCAAACCAAAAACATTACAGGAAAGAAGAAATTGAGAGTGGGAAGAAGACCCTGAATTGTAAGGTCCTGGTGTCATGCTCAAAATCTCAATCTAAATGGGGTTTGTCATGCAGAACCTGTTATAGAAAATGCTTAATAACTATGGGCATAATCTGTAGATTTGTCTAAATTGCCAGGCTGAAGAGGCCATTTTTTCATGTAGCTCATTTGACTGGTAGTCCCTTAACATGTTTTGAATGATCCAGACCTCAAACCATAGACGCTCCAGTGCAATGTAATGGCGTCCACTGCATGGGAAATCTGCAACTGAACTGGAAAGCTTGACCTAGCTCCGTCATTCTCATCAGCACAGCCCTGATCTAGGATGGTCATGTGGCAGATGGCTAGTCTTCCATGCCACTTGTAGACTTTTCTTTCCAAACCCCTGTGACCTTAATGTTTGATCCTGGCAGGATTTACGTCATTGATCCATATCACTTGAGTGTGATGTCAGTGTGTGGGTGTTGTCTTCTGAAGACACAGTTAACCTGATGCACTGCAGTAAACCTTGAATGCCCTTAGGATGACTCACCGCTGTCCACACAGACCGACACTAAAAGTGGTGTGTTCACAGCGGCTGCATGCTTATGTCGATAGCACAGTATCTGCAGACTCTTGACGGGAACACTAGAAATAGCTTGTTTAGAGACAGTAGCTTGGTAAACACATAACCTGATTCGGGTTTTCTGCGTCTGTGTCATTCAACTTAGTGCTAACGGTAGAGTCTAACTAGATTTGTTGTATTATGTTTCCTGAGGGGAGTTGATTGCCTATTGCCCTAAATAGGGCACTAAAAATAGATAAAAAAGACAACAACATACTAGTGCAGCTTTGGAAACCAGCGTGTTTATTTGGCTTACCTAAGGAGCAGGGGTCATAGTTACCTACCAGGAGCAAGCTGACTTACAGAAAGCCATCACAGGTGATGAGCTCAAGGAAGCTGCTCAATGGGAGTCCAACTTTCAGTTGGCCTTTCATATCCCACACATTCTAGAGTTCCCTCAGTCTCCCTGCCAGGCTTATTGCCGGTGGGTGTGGGGTGGACTCCCAAGCTAGGGTCTGCTGACCTTCCCTCTCCACCTTAGGGATATATTAACAACTTCCATAGACCATACCACTGCTATAGACCCAGCTGTCCCTGTAGTGGTTTGCTTATTTTGTTGCCATGACTGTAGGCCAAGGTTAACTGAAGGCCACTGATGATGTCAAGCTCTGGAGTTATATATGGCTAGTCCTTTATATTTATTCTATTAAATATTACAGTTAGATCTAGGTGCATAGAAAAATCTAATCATGCATGTTTCCAATCACTTATACATAGATAAATGAAATTATTCATAAGTCTCTGTCTTGGTACATGGGCCACTAATTTATGTATTTTACATTATCTAAATTTTAAAATGAGTAAGTTTCCAGGGAAGAGAAAAGCCTCTAAAAATTGAAGTGTAAGTAAAAGCCTTGATCTTTCATTCTCTGCTGTAACTTCCTGCTTCATCCCTTCTTAAGTTAGAATCGCCAGCTGGTGAAATTCCTGGGCCATCAGCAATGCTAATTGGCCGTTACATGTGAATGAGTGTTGCCAAGTGTTCTATAATCTTAATAAGTAAGTATTTCCTATTACTAATAAGATAGTCCTGTACTCCAGTTTGTCGAGACATCCCAGGTTTGTGCCATTTTGCTATGTAATTGGCTTGACATTTGTCTCAGATTTATTATTTTTGGCCGACCGACCACCATTTTGCAGTTCCAGTTTCTTACTTGATCTCCATTAGCAAGTAGTTGTCCATCTCTGGAGTTTTGTTTTTAGGTATTAAACAGAAAGTCAAAGACATCAGCTTTCCTTGATGTCCTCAGTTGTACTGTGTTACTGACATCCTGTGTTAGACTGAGGAGTGTGTGCAGAAGCATATTTCTTAGTTGTTGTGTCTGCATCAGAAGAAAGCTTCTTGCTGTATCAAAACGAGGAAGAAAGTATCACACAGAAAGAGGCAAGAAGCCTGCTAGCTTAACTCATGCCTCTCATCTTGTATAAAGAGCTGCCTAGCTCTGCTGACCTCATCCCAGCTACCTCCTACAGGCCCACCTCCTCATTTTATCTGCCTGAGCATAGTTGGGGGTTAAGTTTCTAACATAAGTTTGGGAAACACATTCAAATTTAAGCACTCAGATACAAAAGACTAGGACATAAGTTCTTTGCTGATGGTGATAGTGAGACTGTGTAATGCTGTTGCCTCTTCCAGACACTTGATGTCACCAGGCCTCCAGTTAGAGGATGTCTGGGGAATGTGTTAGGTGACTGTAAATTACATGCAGGCAATAAAAATCTAAATATTCTTGCTACAACCTGTAATTTTAAAAGGAAGAATGTTTTTTTTTATTGTATAACTCTATGTACAACTTTAGCATTTGGCAATGCTTTTTCTTTTATAGCACCAGTGAACTAAGAAAATGAGGTCTAAATTAATGAAACATTCACAAGAATTATAACTGTGGAAAATTCAGTGAAATCTGTTTTTAAAAAATCTGAAGATGTGATAGTACCTTTGATTGTGGGGAAACATTCAGACTGATATTTATTTCAGTAAGATAAAATGGAAATACTCTCCAGAAAGTAGAATTTATTCCAAGCTTGTCAGGCAATACCTCAGAAACAGTTTTTATAATATGAACATAATCTTAAAACTGTTATAAAAAAGCCAGTTGAAGATATTAGCCACATTATATTTATCAATATATGATGTAGCAGTCAGTAGCAGCTTTATATGAAAATACAAAGACTATACTGAAAGAATTTTTTAAATATTAAGGAATTAAATGGATAAATAGTTAATAAATTATAAGAAGTCATAGTTAGGGTTGTTTGTCCCCCCAACCCCAAATACATGAGAATATATTTGTTTACTCTAGATGGATCGCTCATAACAGATTAGAGAAATGATTCCACCCAGTTCTGGCTGTTTTGGACCTACAGGAACATGGGTGACTCAGTTATGTCACCAAAAAGCACAGCCTAGAGTACCCAGTAGCTTATGAAAACTGCATCCCAGGAGCAGGAGCTCCTGTTGCTCACTGTCCACTGGAGAGTGTGCCTCTACTACCCTCTTCACTGCTGTAATAAGCTTGGGGGGGGCCTCCTTCCTCCCCCCAGCAAGAAGTGTTTAGCTCAGGAGGAAGTAACTACAACCCTACCCATTTTTCTGGCACTTAATTTTTTTCACTCCCCTTTGATGGTGCTCCATGAGCCTTGTTGGGATTGATGTCATGTCTCATCATCTTCTCTGTGTTTGCCCGAGCCTGGACCACAGTACCACAGTAACAGTCACTCACTTTTATGAGCTTGATTGGTTGTCTCTAATAAACCCACCGTAAAAATGACGTTTGCCTACATGAATAACTGAGGCCTACAGCAGCAGTAATATGCAGGCTTAAACATTTAGAAGGTCGTTTGACAGGCACATAATGTCCATTTAACCGAACGGAGGCAGTTACTTCTGTATCGGGACCTATGACTTGCTTAGTCATAGACTTCGCTCTAAGAGTACCAGATGTGGGTTTACTGCTGTGGGAAGTTCTTAAGTAAAAGGAAAACAGTTGCATTCATAACTGTTGTCCTGCCACTATTACACTGATGGGTACATTTTGCCAGGCTTGTTTATGTGTGCAGAATGGAAGAGTCCCATACCAAGCAGGACTGTCACTTGTAATTCTACTGAGCAGACTGTCCCGTGCCTTCAGTGCTATGAAAGGCAGTCTGCTCTGTCCAAGCCTGATTTCCCATGTAGACCACAGCATGTGGTGTCCTCGGCAGTAGAGTCTTACCATCTAGTTCTAGTGTGCAATCAGCAGCAGTGACAGTAGTCAGAGTTTATGGGTCTAGGAAGCCTCCCTGGCCAAGAGCTCATAGGGAGGAGCTCACCTTTGGCACTAAAAAATATTCAACACCTTATGACTTCTAGGAATGCTCTCTCTCTGCCTACTGTAGGGTGTTGTATATATTTAAACTCTTTAATTGCTGTTTTCTGTTTTCCAGATGCCTCTTCAGTTCTATAAGAGACTCAAAGGTTAGCAAGACATAATGAAACCTTTCTCACAGAGGAAGGGGAGGTTCTCTGAAGGCCCATTGCTGTTTGTTCTATGCTAGTTCCAGTGGATCCTGGATAGCTAAAGGAGTATTAAAAAGAAAAGTTAATAGAACCTAGTAAAGAATGAAAACATCCACCACCTATATCAAGTGTTTCCATAAAAGAGTAATGTTGTGTACAAAGGCATTATCTTAGTTTCTCTTCTTGTTGCTCTGAGGAAATACACTGACAAAACCAACATAAGGTCACCCTTACAGTGACACACTTCTTCCATCAAGGCCATACCTCCTAATCGTGCCACTTCCTTTGGGGGCCATCTGTAGGGAAGTCACATCAGGGCCTCAAGGTAGCTGAATGCTTTGTATCCATAGTAAAGAAATAGAGAGTGAAGAACGCTCGTGTTCAGCTCATTTTGTCCAGTTTCTACAGTCCAGAACCACCACCCAGAGAATGGTCCCAGCCACAGTAGGCAGGTCTTCTCAGCTCAGTTCACTTAATGCCCAGTGACCTGTCTCCCAAGTAATCCTAGATCTCATCAAGGTGACAGTTGGTATTAACCATCCCAGACATGGAAGGGAGACATGCCATCTAGCCCTTCATAATCCAATCATTTTCTATCAGCCCTTTGGCTTCCTCATCCTGAGATGCTGATGCTGCTACAGGGTCAATTATCTGTTCACTCCAGGCTTAGGTACCACCAGCAAATCAAAGAAATCATTCTACTGAAGTTTAGTTTGGTGAGCCAGTGGGTTTACTTGAGTTACTTTCCAAAGTTCAGGTGACTCAAAGCTATAAGTCCTTGAAAAGCCCGCCCCAGCATGGCTGACAGTTCATGGAACCTGTATCCCTGAGCTCTGTGTAGTCCCCAACAGAACCTTCTCTTCCCTGATCAGTATTCACTCTAGGGACTCTTTGTGTCTTGTTCATTTTCGTTAGCTTCCGCCAACTTCTTCCTTCATCCAGGAGGGTTTCACTTCAGAGGGAATAGCTACTGTACAGCAGGTATATATGCAAGAAGTAACAGTTTTATTTTATACTACTCTTTACTATGCAGGGACAATACAGTAGTCCTTTAAATGTTATGTAATATACACACATATATTTTGAAGCTATGGATTCATTATTCATAGTCCCGGGTTTTCTCTATTTTTATTGTAAATTTTTTTTTCATACAGTCTCTGATTACTGTTTCCCTTCCTCTAACTTCTCCCAGGTCCTTCTAACTTCCCTACCCATGCCGTCCACATCCTTCATTCTCTCCCATTAGAATATAAACAGGCATATGCTGAGAAATAATAATAATAATAATAATAATAACAACAACAACATATAAAATTAAAACTAACAAACAAGCAAATAGAAAAAGAGAAACAAAGTAAAAGTAAAAGCAAAACATACAGATGAAGACACACACAGAGAAAACCCATAAAACCCAAATTAGAAACCATAATATAGAAGTAAAAATTCTGTAAGGCCAAAAAAAGAAGAAGTAAAGAATGCCCATTCAAAGCACTGAGATAAAAGAATACCTTCAAAAATAGCATTGTTTCTTTTGTGTTGGTCATCTATTATAGGCCATGGGGTGTTCTCCTTAGTGTGGTTTGTAAACTTAGTGAGACTTCATTAGAGAAAACTTGATTTTTCCTTTAAGAGTAGGTATCATTCGGAGATAGCTTCTGGGTTAGGGATAAGGGCTTGTGTCCACTTCTGCTCTCAGCTTGGGGATCCCATGTGGCTTAGACTTGTGCATCCCCTGTGCATGCTGCTTCAGGCTCTGTGTGTTGTACCTAGAAAGCCTTGTTTTCTTGGTGTCCTCCATCCTCACTCTTGTATTCTTTCTGCTGCTGCTCCTGCAGAGTTCTCTGAGCCCTGAGGGAAGGGATTTGATGGAGACATACTATTCAGGACTGAATGCTTCAAGATCTCTGACTCTCTGCACATTGTCCTGCTGTGGGTTTCTGTATTTATTCCCATCCACTTTAGGAGGGAGCTCTCTGATGGTGGCTGAGCAAGACACTGCTCAATAAGGGCAGCAGAGTGTTGTTGGGTTACAGGGCAGCATTATAGATCACATGGTTTGTAGCTGGTTTGATGTTTACCTTTCTCTTCTGGAAGTGTACAAAGTCCTTCCAGTACCATGAACACTAGTCAGTAGAGTTGAAGACTCTAGGTAGGTACCAACTAAACTTCACCATGTTCACTGAGTTATATAGGTGTTATCTTACTGTATGTTTCTAGAAAGCCACCAATAGCCTTGGCAATAAATATCCTGAGTTGTTTGGGGTTTTTATGGGGCTTCTTTGACCAACAACTCAATTAGAAGTTATCCATTCCTGGCACTGGAGATTTCATTTGGTGGCAAGAAATATCTAGTTGGGACTTTGTCTCCCTCATGATTCCCTCGTTATATTCCCTCCCTTACTCCCTTCTTCCTTTCTCCTCTCTGAGTCTCCCAGTTCAGCTCTCTATGCTTGTTCATCAGTAGCTACCTATTTAATTTCCCCTTCCTAGAGAGATCCTTCCCTCCCCTCTTCATCCCTTTTTCTATACATAACCTGGGTGGTTATATGGACTGTAGCCTACTTATCGAAGACTAACAGCTAACAGCCACATATAAGTGAATACAAACCATATTTGTCTTTGGGGATTTGGGTTACCTCACTAAGGATGATTTTTTTCAGTTCCATCCACTTACCTGTGACTTTCATGATTCCATTTTTTTAACAGCTGAGTAATAGTCTACTGTGTAAATGTATATTTTCTTTATTCATGTGTTAATGGACATGTAGGCTGTTTCTAGCTAATTGGAGTAGCTAATCCAGTAGAATGTGGATGAGCAAGTGTCTTTGTAGTAGGATGTAGAGTTTTCTGGGTACATGCCCAAGAGTGGTATGTAGCTGGATCTTGAGGTAGATCTTTCCCAGAATCACGAGGAACTGCGTTCCAATGTGCAGTCCCACCAACAATAGAAGAGTTTTACAGTGTTGGGGTTTCAAAAGACAGCTTTTTTGAAGTATATTATATATTTAATCATAGTCACCCCCCATACCTTTGTCCTTCCAGTCAGCTTCCTTTGTTGTTCCTTCAGTCTATCTTCTGTGTGTGTGTGTGTGTGTGTGTGTGTGTATACTATTGTTGTAATAAAATAATCCAACAAAAGCAACTTCATGTAAAAAAGATTTATATACATGCACACATGTTTTCTGTATCTGTGTAAAATCTAGGATATACAAATGATAGAAAAGAAGCAGTATCTGTTGTTCTGAATCTGGCTTATTATGCTAAATACTTTCACTTGCAACTGTTTCCCAACAAATAGACAAATTTCAGTCTTGCTAAATAAAGCTCCGTTGTGTACTATACTTCCCTGTCCTGTTGGTTGACACCTGGGCAGGTTCCATAGCTTAGCTATGGAGTATATTGCTTGCACATGTTGTTGGTTTTGGGGATAAGGTTTCAATCTATAGGCCAAGTTGGTCTTGAACTTGTGGTACTCCTACCTCAGTCCCAAGTGTTGGCATTACAGGCATGTGCTACCTTCCTTGTCTCATTTTGTTTTATTTTAAAATGTGTTTTCAATATAATTTTGTGTCCTTTTAATAGATAAAAATTAACCAGTAGCTAAAATTTCATATATTTTTGTTTTAATTGGTTTTGAGTTTAATTTAACTTTTTGAGAAAAGGTTTCACTATGTAGCCCTGGCTGTCCTAGAACTCAATTTGTAAGCCAATAGGTTGGCCTTGAACTCATAGAGCTCTGTCTGCCTCTGCCTCCTAAATGCTGGAATTAAAGGCATGTGCCACTACATCCAACTTAAGATGACATAATTTTGATGATTTGTTTTATTTCCGTTTCACTTTCAGAAGTAACCTTGATAATGTGATAGTGACAGTTACTCTGCTCTGGGCTTTATCCTCATCACTGAAGGTCAGCCAACCTAGAGGGAGAAGTCTGGTCTCTTGAACCTTTAAGGAGTTTTCCCCCAGTGTTGGTTCACAAGTTTAAAGAAAAAAATTTAAATCTAAGAGATGGAAAAAATAAGGATGATATAGTGGGATTTTTAAAATTAAACTTGGTTTACTGAAAGGTCTTTTTGAAATAAAGGTTTATTTATGTATGTGGATGTTTTGTTTACATGTATTTAGGCACATAGGATCTCATGGGACTATAGTTTCAGACAGTTGTAAACTGCCTTGTGGTTGCAGGGAATTGAACCCAGGACTTCTGGAAAAGCAGCTTGTGCTCTTAACCCTTAACCCTTCTCTCCAGCTCCCAATTAATATCTTTTTAATTCTGAAGTTCAATTCATCCATCTTGGAATACACTTTGCAGTGATATGAAGACATCGACTAGACTTGCTTCTGTATGTTTAGTTGGTTAATACGTAGCTCATCAGTCAGTCCCCAGAATTGGTTTTCTGGCATCACTTGCCTGAATTCAAATGCCTGAGAACAGGTCCATTAAAATACTCATGTATTGGCAGCTGATTAGCATCCACTCTTCTGACTTCACCCTAGCCCTTTCTCGCTCTAACCCCAATTAATCCAAAATACATCATGCTTAGTTTTTCTCTTGTTCTGTATCATAAAATTAAAAAAATTAAACTGTATAACTTAGTATTAAATATGAGAAAAATTACAGAGAAAGAAAATGCTAACTGTGTGACCTGACCTGCAAAGTGACTGACATCACTGGACGGCAAAAACGTAAAAACATCTGTCTACAGAGACTAGGACTAATGAGAGCATACTTCAACATAATAAAGGTTGTATGTCACAATCCAGGGACAATATTGTCCTAAATAGAGACAACTTAAAACAATCTTGTCAAAAACAGGATCAAGCTAGGACTGTCCATTCTCCCCACTCCTTTTCAATATTGTACTTGAAGCACTAGCTAGAGCATGTAAGAGGAGGAAATAAAAGGGATACAAATGGAAAAGAACGGTTTCCATTTGCAGATGATATGTAATATCCCCAAAAATTCTGCCAAAATTTCTAGAATCTTCTAGGAATAACTAACTTTCAGCAAAGTAGCAGGATACAAAATTAACTTCTAAAAATCAGTAGTTTTTCAGTATATTCAGTAGCAGACATGTTGAGGAAAATCATGGGAACACGTGTTCACAGCCAGTGCACTCCCCCAAGTCTAGGAATAAGCCTAACCAAGGGGGTGAAAAACATCTATCATGGAAACTATTAATATCTCTCTGATGAAATAAATTGAAGACATTAGAAAATGGAAAGACCTTCCATGCTCATGAATTGGTACAGTTAATATTGTAAAAATGACCATCTTAAGAAGATTACAGATTCTGTACAATTTCAATAAAAATTCAGTGATATTCTTCACAGAAATAGAAATAATATTCTGAGCTTCATATGGAAGTACAAAGACTCCAGATAGCCAATGCAGCCCTGAACAGAAAGAACAATGCGAGAGGGACCACCACACCAGATTCAGATTGTATTGCAGAGCTAGAGTAATGAAGGCAGCATGGTGCTGCCACAAAAATAGACACACAGATCAGTGGAACAAAATGTAAGGCCCAAATTCAAGTACACCTAATCCATCTTCTATTTGACAAAGATGACAAAAATACATGCTATAGGAAAGACAATATCTTTAAAAAGAATGATACAGGGAAAACTGAGTGTTATCATGGTAAAGAATGCATTAAACACATGCACAAATTCAATTCCAAATGGATTAAAGACCTCTGTGAAATCTGAAATACCAAACTGCTAGAAGAAAACATAGGCAGTACCTCTCACATGTAGAGTTTCTGAGTAGGACTCTATTTGCCCAGGAATTAAGGAATTGATAAACAGGACCTCAGAAAACTAAAAAGGTCCGTACAGCAAAGGAAATGATCAGCTGAGTGAAGAGGAAGCATACAGAACGGGAGACCAGTCTTTGCTAGGTATATATCTAGAAGAGGCTTCATGATCCAATATATAAAGAACTCAAGAAACAGACACAAGAAAGCAAATGACCCAATTAAAGAATGGACTATCAATCTGAACAGAGTTCTCAAAAGAAATAAAAATGGCTTTGAAACATAAAAATGTTCATTTAGCAATTAAGGGAATGCAAATTAAAAATTAAAACTGCTTTCAGCTTTCCTCGTACTCCAGTCAGAACAGCTAGGATCAAGGAAGCAAATGAGTGCGTTGCTGATGATGCAGGGAAAGCGCAGCCTTCAGTCACTGTTGGGGCTGCAACTGGTTCAGCCTTTACGGAATCAGTGTGGAGAAGCCAAAAAAGCTAACAGTAGATCTGCCATATGACCATTCATAACACTTGGAATAGACCCAGAGGACTAAATATCCTGCTACAGAGAGAGTTTCTCCGCTGTGTTCATTGCTGCTCAGTTCACAATAGCTAAGGGACAGAAGCAGCCTGGAAGTCTGATGATGAATGAATAATGCAGGAGCGGTGCACAGACAAATGAATTCCATTCAGCTCTAAAGAGAAACATGATTGCTCACTATCTATGCTCACTACTGCTCTGCTACACCCATATTCTGGAAACATAGCATGTTATATTGCTTTATAAATACTATTGGATTAATTGATTAATGAATAAAAACAAAGTGGTATTTCAAGAGAAAAGAAAAAAGTGAAATTAGCAGGTAAATGGATACAATGCAAATACTCTGTGAGGTAACCCAGACCAAGAAAGGCAAACTGTGTTTTCTTTTGTATTTGTGGATCCTAGCTCTGATTTGGACTTGATTCTGTAACTTGGGAGTAAGCACAGAAACCAAGAGCGTATAAAGAGGGACCTATGCAAGTGGGAGGAAGGGGGAGCCCTAGAGGGGAGAGTAGGGCACAAGTGCTATGCAGAGGGAGAAGGGGAACCTAGTGGGGACTTCATTTGGTAGGGGAGTGAGTGAGGCTAATAGAGAGGAAGAGACAGGGTGGTGGGATAAATAATGGTAAAGATTTTCGAAAAGCCATTGAGAAACACACACATACGGATAGTTCAAATAGAGTCATCCCGCATGGGGTGATAATAATCCTCCTAGGAGCCATAGAATATCTTATTTTTTTAACAAGATATGAAAATATGTTGTTGGTTGGGGCAGGGGAGGGGATGTCCAAAAGACCCTCATTGTCATTGCCATGGTTACCTCCCAGAACATGAAGCTAAGACCTTTTTGCTAAAGACACCATGTACTTCTGTCACAGGACTTGGAAGACTTGAGTTGGTACTCACCTGCAAGCCTCCTCCCTGAGGATTAGCTCTGTTAGTTTCAGAGGGTGCTATGCAAGCTGCAAGAGGGAAGAGTAATTAACAGTTCTGCCCAGCTGTAAATCCTGTGAGCCACAACGATTAGCCCAGCAAAATATGCCCACTGGTGCAATAGAGACACTAGCATCCTGGGAGTAGCCCACAGCTGTCTAATTGGAGTTAAGGCCTCTCAGTAGGAAGGACTCATGTCTGGTCTGTAAACCTAGCCAAGAATCTGTGGCTAGAGAAATCAAAGACCCTAAGGAAAACGCAACTGCTGCCATTTTCATAAATTAATGTAGCTTCCAACCATGTTCTGAATATTTATTCTTATACCCACACATAAATGCAATTTTCACCCCTCACCAAAGAACCTTTTTTAATGATTTTTATTTATATGTTTGAGTGTTTGCCTGCATGTGTGCATGTATATCACATATGTTCCTGGTGCATGTGGAGGCCAGGAGAGGGCATCAGGTGCTCTGGATGGTTGTAAGCCACCATGTGTGTAGTGGGAAGCAAACTGGGGTCCTCGGCAGGAGCATCCAATGCTCTTACTTGCTGATCCATCTCTCCAGCTCCAAGAAACTTCCTTCTGCTGCAGATGGGATTTACTGCATATATGCACAGCTGGTGAAAATGCAGAGAATAAATGGCCATGGGTGCCCAACTTCAGTTAGTACATCTGCAATACAACCCTCCATGTAAGACTCTGGAAACATCACAGAAGAGAGGGCAGAAGACTTGGAGGATCAAAGGACCAAGGGAATGTGTACAAGATGATGTCTTCAACACAAGACAGGGATGCTGCACCCCCTAAATAATAGAACAGATGCCTGCACAAGATGTGCACATCACTAACCAATCCACATGTCAGAGCAGACAGAAAGTTTAAAGAGGCCTTCACCCTAAATGATGAGTTGTAGTGGTTAGCCATAAACACATGCACATATAGGCAGCATTAATTGGAATCATGTGTGTGTGTGTGTGTGTGTGTGTGAGAGAGAGAGAGAGAGAGAGAGAGAGAGAGAGAGAGAGAGAGAGAGAGAGAGAGAGAGAGAGCGAGAGCGAGAGCATGCGTGCATGTGGGTCTGCGTGTGTGTGTCTATATGTGTGTCTGTAATTATAGAAGCAGTCATGAATTCAGGTGTCTTAGGGTTTCTATTGCTATGATGAGCTACCATGACCTCAGCAACTCTTATAAAGAAAAGAATTTCATTGGGTGGCTTACTGTTTCAGAGGCTTAGCCTTTTATCATTATGGTGGGGCATGGTAGTGTGGAGGGAGACAGGAGCTGAGAATCCTATATTTTGGCAGGCAACAGGAAGTGAACTGTCTTAACTGGTTGTGACGAGCATATATGAGACCTCAAAGCCCACCTCCACAGTGACACACTTCCTCCAACAAGACCACACTTCCCGTTAGTGTCACTCCTTTTGGAGCCATTTTCTTTCAGACCACCACAGGACAACACAGGACAAGTTGGGGGGAAGAACAAAAATGATGTATATAAATACGATGTATTTATGTAAGAAATTCTCAAGAGCTTAAAAAAAATAATTGTAAAGAAGAAATCATTGAATTCCTACCCTTTTATATCTTTATTGGTTTTAGGGAAAATGTTTATTTGTTGAGAGGTCTTTCAGTGTAGCCTTGGTTAGTCTGGAATTTGCTATGGAGGCCAAGATAAACTGGAATTCATAGACATCTGCCTTTCTCTGCCACCTGTGTGTGTCTGTATGTCTGTGTGTCTGTAATTATAGAAGCAGTCATGAATTCAGGTGTTTTCTATTGCTGTGAAGAGCCACCATGCCCAGCTTTCTTTTTTATGTATTAATGATTTTGAGCAAATATGACCTTTTGCTTTCTTTTTTTTTTGTGTGCAATAGGTATTACTGACTCCTGATTTGATGCTATGCTAAAGTGCTAACCTTACTGTCCTCAGAGTTACTACTAGTTAAAAGGCTCAATGTTAGTGATTTTGTTCCTGTTTTGAAGAACCTTTCAGTTATAATAGGAAAATATAGATGCATATATTTTCTAAAACATTTGTTAGGCTGTTAAGGCTGTTAACTACACCAAATAATTTTCCTATAGTATTAAAAACAGGAGACTCATTGAGAACATTATAGCTTGTTATACAATGTACTTTGCATCACCGTGCATAAATTTTCTCATCCTTGTCTTATTGTGACAATTGCAACAAACTTAAAAATATACCAGCCTTTTATTTTCATAGAACCTCAACTATTTTGCATGGCTATCTTTATTTAATAGTGTAGCCCATCATACCAGTTCTTTAGACTTCTTCACAATACTTCCAACACACTACTAGCAGTTTTTTTTTGTTTGTTTTGTTTTTTTTTGTTTGTTTTTGTTTTGTTTTGTTTTTCGAGACAGGGTTTCTCTGAAGCTTTTTTAGAGCCTGTCCTAGAACTAGCTCTTGTAGACCAGGCTGGCCTCGAACTCACAGAGATCCGCCTGCCTCTGCCTCCCGAGTGCTGGGATTAAAGGCGTGCGCCACCACTGCCCGGCTACTACTAGCAGTTTTTAAATAGTTTATTTTCAGGTAAGATTGTCAAGGCTAACACAACTACTGGTATTGTGGCTTATATACTATATGGGTACCAAACATTGCTCGACTTAGCAGGTTCGAACTTAATTTAGCTCTCATTATACCCACATAAAGTAAAATAACTGTTATCTCTGTTTTACATCTGAGGAAACTAAGATAGAAAACGTTAACTTTTTAGGTCTCAGAACTACAAGTGTTAAGGGCAGCTCCAAAGTATGCCATGAGCTGCATGGCTTAGAGATTGACCTACCTAAGGTGAAGGGTAATGGAGAGAGGACAACACACATACAGAAGAGCTGGGATTCCCTGTGCGCACTGCTGGAATCTCAGCTTGCTTACCAGTTTTCATGCAGCACCGTGGGAGAAGGACACTGGGTTTAGCTAAGCTCAGTAGACGGACTCTCTAGGAACTGCCCGCAGCAGTCATCCCCGAGGAAGTCTAGGGAACAGTTTGATCGTGGTTGGGTAAGGTGTGATTTTTGAAACCTTCTGATTTTGTTTGGTAGACTGAATCCTCAAATGACCACTGTTTCCACAAAATGATTGGCATTATGTGTTCACAAGAGAAGGTTTGCCGTGCGGGGTGGAGAACAGTAGATGATTGCTGGACCATTAGCTATCCATTTGGATTAACAGAATCACACCACCTTTTTATACTTACCTAAAAGTCAATTCTTGAGTAAGGATAAACATGAAAATGATGAGGGAAATTAATTTTATAACTGTGGAGTGGAGCTGTCTTTAGACACACACACACACACACACAGGACTATCAAACTATGTTTTACTTCAATTCAATTAGAAATGTTTGTACATTTTCATAAACTATATATGAATTCATGAACTAAGGAGATAAGTCCAGCCAGCTTTACCCGAAAGAGTTAAGTACCTAGAAAACACAAATATTACTTATTTTTAAAAGACAACCTAAGGTGAAGGGTAATGGAGAGAGGACAACACACATACAGAAGAGCTGGGATTCCCTGTGCGCACTGCTGGAATCTCAGCTTGCTTACCAGTTTTCATGCAGCAATATTACTTATTTTTAAAAGACAACCCATATATAAATCAAAAGATGAAAATGGACTAGGTAATGTACAATGAGAATAAGATAATATTGGCCAAATTTTAAGATCTGCATTCCAAGTAGTAGTGAGACTGAATTGATAGAGCCTCTTCTGCAGTGCTTGCTGAAAGGAGTGAATTAGTACATGAGGGAAAGGATTTCACATTGTCCTCTAAAAATAACAATTACATAATCCTGAATCCAGCATTTCTCTTTCTGGGTATAGTGGGGTCTCTTAAAGAAAGATGTGGGCCAAGAGACCTACAGAAATCTCCCCATTAGAGTCTATTCTATCCACTTCTCCAGTGGTGATGTTAGCAAGTCTTGTGGATTAAATGCCCATTTATCAGAGACAGTGGGATTTATCTCTCAGACTAAGTTTATTTTTGAATCCCAGAATAGTTCACCCAGTGGTCTCTTACAAAAGGCCTATGTCCTGATGTCTCCTCAACATCTTAGGTGTAACATATCCAAAGCTGGGCATCTGACCGATTGTGCCCTGGCCCATTTCATCCACTTTGGTGCTTATGCAAATACCTGCTACAGATACCTGAGAACCAGGCCTTTGGTGGCTTCCATTTGGGGTCATGGCTATATAAAAATGCTTAACTTTCGTTTTCTAAAGTGTTGTACCATAGTCCCACAAGCAGTGTGTATGAGTTAGATACATTCTTTTAAGGTATAATTCAGATAATTTCTTAAATCCAGCAGTGTCTAACTACCTGTTCACTCACAGTAAAAGCCAAAGACTTGACAGTGCTGTACAAGGCCCAAGGGAATCTTATTTCCCCGTGTTCCCCTCTGCCTCCCTGGCCACGCTCAGTGTTCTCGCAGCTGAGCAGGCCTATCGTGGCCCTTCTTTGGGGACTTTGTACTGGTTGCTCTCTCTATGAAAAAATGAACTTTCCTTAGAAGCCCATGTGATTCACTCCCACCCTTAAATCTTTGCTCAAAAGTTACCTTCTCGGTGAAAGTGGGACTGAACATTACTTTGAATTTTAATTCTTAGCTAGCTGTGCCAAGCAGCACCTCTCTGTACCCAGCCACCCATCCTAACCCTGCTTTGTTTCTTTCTCATATTGCTATTTTCTACCTTCAGATATGTTTTCAGCATACATACTGTCTCAAAACATACATGATTTACCACAATCTGACTTATTATGTCATGTACTTATTATTTTAAAAAATATTAAAATGGGTGGGCATACATGCCAAGGCATGCGTGTGGGGTCAGAGGACAATTTTCCGGAGTCCAGTTCTGTTCTTCCACCATGTGGATCCTGGGTATTGGATTCAGGTTGTCAAATACTAACAGCAAACACTTTTTCCTGCTGCGCATCTCTTCCAGTGTGAGATTTATCCATTTTCATTTACTGCTCTATCCCAAATGCCTAGACAGTATCCAGCATGTGGCAGATGAAGTTACAGAAGATAATGCTATCTAATTTCATCAGCCTTGAAACAAATTAAATTGGCTAGACATAGGATTGATGTTCTTTTAGATTTGTTTCATGATCCTGGAATCTGACCTGGGCCTTGTGCCCTGTTAGGCTGCTAGCTAAGCACTCTCCCCCACTACACCCCTCAGCTGGAACACTGGGAAGATAAGAGTAAAGGCAGTGCTGGGCGCTGGTGGTGCGCGCCTTCAATCCTCAAAAGCAGTGTGGCCTAGAGTGAGTTCCAGGATAGCCAGGGCTACACAGAAAAACTCTGTCTCGAGAAACTTAAAAAAAAAAAAAAGTAGAAAAGATTAGCTGTGCAGAGTGGTGGCTGCAGGGCCGCAAGGAGTTCCAGTTTGATGGTGACCTCTGTGACTGCTTGCAGAGCAGCTGTGTAGTCACCAGGACTACAGGGCAGGCTTTCACCATTAGTAGGCCCGAAATGGCCCCTGAGCTATTCTGACCATGTTGGTTAAAGTTGGAAATACAAAATTTAAAAACACTCCAACCTGTTCCTCCAGCTATGTCTTGCCTGATTTTATTTATTTATTTACTTTCAGGGGAGACGGGTCCTTTAAACTGGGCCTGTGTTTTAAAATGTAATTATCATTTGAGACAACCCTGCCTTTGTGTGCCCTTGACAAGTTACTTAGCTGCCCTCTGCTTCCCTAGTAATGATGCCTCTACTCGGGCTAACAAGCAGGATACTCCAGATGGTCCCTCTTTACTGTGTAATCATTAGTTTGAAAGTCCATGATCATACTTCTGCTTAGGATAACTATCAGTTATGGAACAGCATCAGCCCATGTATTTCATGCTCTGGTTTATATAACTGACTCAATTGTCCCAGCAGTGCTGGGAGGCTGATGAAGAGAACCTGCCACAGAGACAGATAAGTCATAAGTCATGAAAAACAAAAACAAAAACAAAAAAAGCTTATTTTTACCCAGTTTGTAACTGAGTATCTAATTTTGTAAATATGAACAAGAATACTATTCACTAAGCATCTTTCTTTAATGCTCAGAGTAAGTCTTATTTTTAAAAATCATAAAAAAGAAAGTAAAGGATAATAAAAGCAGAAGCCCTCATCAGCTTTCGAGGAAAAAAAACAATAGCCTAAAATATAGTCCACCTTTAAGGAACTTGTCGTCCCTGCCTATTGTATGGGCAAATTCTTTGTGTATTTTAGACATTCCTAAAGATTAAGCATGAGATGCCGATGGTTATACACTCACAATTTGGATTAAGGCTTTGAAATTAATTTACCCCAAACTTTGTAGGTGAAAGCCAACAGCAGTAGGTGGAAAAACCCGTAAACACAAAAGGGAGTGGTCTTCCGTCGAATAGGTCTTCGTAGGGTTATTTTGATGAGCGTTTGCGTTGGCTCTTTAGGGAAGCAGCTGGAGGCGCCTTTTAATCCTTTGGTTTCAGTGGCTCCCAAACAAGACCCTTGGCGCTGTTTCCTCTGCCGGTCTTTCCCGGTTCACTGCAGGTCATGTGATAGTTGTCACGTGACTCGGTCAAAGGATCTTTTCCTCTTACCAGCTTTGGGAAAAAAAAAAAAGAAAGAAAGAAAAAAAACCGAAACTGTTCTCCAATTAAAGCTGCTAACGTGTACTACGCCGTTTCCTTGTTGGGTTTTCTTGTTCGCTGCTGCTCCTGTAGAAACAAAATGAGTGGTAAGATTTGCTGGTTTTGAGCATTCGCTTTTATTTTAAAACATAGGAAGCTTTGTATTAACCTAAAGCCGTGTTGTGTGGTTTTTAATAGATGCCAAATCTTTTCGCTGTAAAAGCACCTAAATTGCTATGTGGTTATGAAAATAGTAGACTATATGAGCTAGACTGATTTTTATATTTCACAGTATGTCCCATTCTGGCCTCTTAGTTTTATTTGGGTTTTCTTTTTTTAAGACTGATCTGAAAATTGGCATCAGATAATTTGGAAGCCATTGTGCACGCCAGCAGTAAGCAGCCCGTTCCGTATTTAATTTTAAATGCTTGGGCATACTTGTAGTTTTTTTTTTTTAATGAAATTTCCTGAATACGAATGTAGATTAACAAAGAAACAGTTTATGCTAGGTGAAATGAATTAGGCATTAAGTTATTGGTGGTACTTTTAAGAATCGGGGTGGGGAGTTTCTCAAATTTAAGGGAAATGACGAGTAGAATTATACCCTCTTTTGCGGGTTTGTAAAATCAGAAACAGGCCCTTAACAGTAATGGAATCACTCTGTGCTTTGGGATAAATTTTGCCTTCAGCTTGAAAATTCTGAAGGAGCTGTTAGATTTACCCACAGTTGCTCAAGCTTTCTTGTGCCGGGTGTGCATTTCATGTACTCCCTTGTAGCAGGTTGGACTTCCCTAGACACAGGTTGCTTTGCTGCTTACAAATTTAAAACAGTTTATGGTTAATCTTCTAGAACTTCCTGAACTACAGAGTACTGTTTTGTTACTGTGGACACAGGACAAGGAACATGTGTGGTGCTGTTAGCAGTTGGATCTGAATATCAATACTGTGTTTACTGTTTATGAATTGTGGGTGTTGGCAGGTTTGTGCTCAATGCTGAATATATCCTACCAATATTTTAGATAATGTATATGGTACTGATCAATTGCCTTTTAAAAATCTAATCATGTGGCATTTCTGCTTCCTAATTAGAAAATATACTTTGGTTAAATGATCACATCATAAAGGTGTTTTTGTGCTACTTTTGTTGCAACTAAATGATTAATTACCTTAGTAGCTATCCAAATAGAATGTGAACTGAGTATGGAGATAAATGCCTGTAATACTATCAGTCTGGAGGCTGAGAGGATGGTGAGTTCAAGGCCAGCCTGGGCTGCCTCCGAGTATTTTATATAGTTGTAGTCTTATTTCTAGTAAAAGGATGACATCCCACAGCAGGTGTGTGCTGCGACTGTAAGCGTCACCAGCTGGAAGTTACTAGTCTAATAGCTAAATAGAAAACACGCATCTGTTTTAATTGTTTGGAGTAAAGAACAGTTCTGGTTTTGAAGATGCCTGTCTGCTTTGTGTTATTTCCACACCCCCTTCATCAGTCCCTTTAATGATGTGACCCAAGATTAAACTACAGTGGGCACAAAGGGCCTGAGGTCTAAGCGTAGCACATAGAGCTCAGCAAGGGAGAATTTCCTTTATTAAGAATACAAATGTAATTTTCAGCAAATTCTTTGTTTTCCAACCAAGTTTCACATTTTATAAATGATATCTAAGCCATTTCTTAGAATTTGGAAGGCTAGTTTACTGGTTTATGTAAATTAGTTAATGTAGAAAAAGGAGCATTAGGGTACAGCTGTTCTCATTTCTCCAGAGAGCAGAAAAGTGTGCTTTGAATGAAGCCTATTTTTAAAGAGGCTCTCACAAGTGTTATTTAGTAAACTAGTAGGTGGTGTTTACTTAAATTTCGAATTGTGTTTCTGCTTTTACTCATGTTTTTCAAGGAAATAAAACAAAACCCTTTGGAGGCAAGACCTAATGTCTCAGCCCAGTTACCAGCAGCAAGTAGCATTGCAGTGTTCATGTGATGTATAGAGAAACGAAACTGATAGTGTCTTTAATTCCAGCTCTACCACTTGGGCAGGCTTAAGTTCCCTCTGCTTCATTTTCTGTCTGGAAAATGGGTAATGATGAAAATAGTTGCTTGATTAAATGATTATAAAGAGAAACAATACATTGAAGACCTGGCTTTTAGTGTTAGTGTTTACAATTTATAATTAAAATAATAGTTACAGAGAGCTGGAGAGATGGGGGTTAAGATCATTTGTTGCTGGTACAGAGAACCTGGGTTCAGTTTTCAGCATCTGTATGGTAGGTAGCTCACAATCATCATCCATAACTCCAGTTCCAGGGGATTCAACACTCTACTCTGACCGTCACAGGCACCAGACACTCACATGGTGGGCATGCACCTATTTAGGCAACACACACACACACACACACACACACACACACACACACATTAAATAAGGAAATATTTTTTTAATAGATAGCATTTGGAAGAACTTGGTGTATTTTGGAGATGTGATGTTCTTCATTTGTAGGGCACTTGGCTGGCCAGGCCCTGAGTGTTAGAGCCCCATGCATTTGCCTGGTCCTCTGGGAGAAAGGACAGATGCACATAGTGCACTACAGAAGTCTACATTCCCTCTGCTTGCTGTACAGTAACCACTTAGTCCTCACTGTCTCTTCCCTTCCCTTCATCCCTTTTCTTTCCTCTTACTTTCCCTCTTTTCTCTATTTACTGCCCCATCCACATTCTCTCTTGTCTTTATCCTCTTCTTTTCCTACCCCTTTCTCTTCATTTCCCCTCATCTGCCATGATTTAGTATTTTTCTTCTCAAAGTCCATTTTCTTTAACATTCTCTTTTCTTTCTTCACTTCCCCCCATCACCCTGGGTTGCTCTGTCCTCACCCCTCCTTCTCCCAAGCAAGGCTGGAATTCATGGGGATTTGCTGGGACCTGTGTGCTTTTCAGCCCTGGTGGCCATTCCCCTCACCATATGATTTAAATTCTAAACATAAAAGCATCCCAGCCTTTTTTTTAACCAGATGTGACACTTTATTTTCTTAGAAGGAGTAATTGATCTTACAAAAAAGCAAAAAAGAAAACAATTTCAAATGATTAAAAACTGTTGCATACGGGACACTGCAACGTAAAGTTACTAAGAGAAAAGATCTGAAGATGAGGTATTTTTGAAATGTTTTTGAAAACAAGTAAGGTTTTTGTTCTATAAAGTATGAAACCTTCCAAAAGAGCTTATTTTATTTCCAGAAAGGTGAAAAGAGATTAAGATAGGATTTATGAAGGTTATCTGAAAAGATGACACAGAAGAAAATGATGGAGCGCAGTGAAGTTCCAGGGTCTTGTTTAGAGTTCCCTGTTCTGGAGAGCCCACGCTAGCCTGAGTAAATGCTCCTGTGCATCTTGCACCTGTGCTTTTGCGCACTCCTCCACCTGTGCTTGTGCACACTCCTCCACCTGTGCTCGAGTGCATTCCTCCACCTGTGCTTGTGTGCATTCCTCCACCTGTGCTCTTGTGCATCCTCCACCTGTGCTCGTGTGCATTACTCCACCTGTGCTCGTGTGCATCCTCCACCTGTGCTCGAGTGCATTCTCCACCCGTGCTCGTGTGCATCCTCCACCTGTGCTTGTGTGCATTCCTCCACCTGTGCTCGTGTGCATCCTCCACCTGTGCTCGTGTGCATTCTCCACCTGTGCTCGAGTGCATTCTCCACCTGTGCTCGTGTGCATTACTCCACCTGTGCTCGTGTGCATCCTCCACCTGTGCTCGAGTGCATTCTCCACCCGTGCTCGTGTGCATCCTCCACCTGTGCTCGAGTGCATCCTCCACCTGTTCCCAGCCCAGGACAGGACCATGCTGCACTGCACAGCATGGAGTTTTTCAAATGCCCCACTGTTCTTCTGCTCTGCTGTGCCTTCTGCCTGTTTTGTTGGTTTGTGTGTGTGTAGTGGGGGGGGGAGGTGTTCTGGGTTCTTTTGTATTTCTAATTGATTTTTTTTTTTTTAAATACGAAGTTCAGTTTGATTTTCCTCTTGCCCAACCATTAGAGGCCCATGGGTTGTTTGTACGGAAAATAAAATGATTTGGGATTATAAACCAGTTGAACATTTCTATTGGAGAGCCTGGAAATCTTAGGTTTTCAGTGTTACCCAAGTTAGTGTAAACACTGGGCAAGTTTGAGAAATATAGGTGTGCTTGAAAGATAATCTGTACATTTCATAAAGTAAATGCTACGTAAAAGCTTCCATGGTATTACACTACAGCCACCGTTGACTTAATATCTAGCCTAGGTAAAGTAGTCACACTGTTCTCCACTTCTTCTTGCTAAGCACCAGTGTATGTTTTTTTGTTTCTGTGACCCATTCAGGTCCTGCTCAGGTTCCAATGATGTCCCCAAATGGTTCCGTGCCTCCTATTTATGTGCCTCCTGGATATGCCCCACAGGTATGCTTTTTGTCTTATATTTCTTTATATATGTATCTAATGATAGTGTTAATTCTCTTTGACTTTGATTCTGGTGAAAATATGCTGTTAAAGTTCTGGATGTTATTCACTGCAGTATTGTCTATAAATCCATGTAAAATATTTTACTACATTTGGAAAGGAGAGAAAAGAACATTGGTAATACTCATCACTCAAGAGTTGCCTTTGGACATTAAATGAAAAAAAAAAAATTTAGAGTTTTGTCTCCATGAATATACAAATTGTGTAATTAAGTTAAGTCGCCCACACATAGCTTTTTACATTGACTTTAAAGGAAGCCAGGATAGTGCTGCCAGCCTCGGGTGCTGCCAGTAATCATATGGACATACTGTGGTGAATAGAATTTGTTTTCATGTCTCCTTGCGTAGCCCAGGTTGGCCTCAGAGATGTATTGCAGGTGCATAACACTATACCTGCTTGCCTGTCATAGAAGAGCACTCAAGTCTGCAGCCATGACACTAAGTGGTCACTGCCTGTCTACACCATAGCCCTTCCCTCCAACCTTGGAGACCGAGGAGGTCACTGGATCCATACCATAGCCTCACATGAATTGCCAAGCTCTGAGTTAAGTGAAGCACAGCTAGATTGCATATACAGGCAGCTAAAATTAAATAGTAGAACTGAAATGTTCAGAATTGTCTTAGTTAGGGTTTTTATTCTATGAAGAGATACCATGATAATGGCAACTGTTATAAAGGAAAGCATTTAATTGGGGCTGACTTAAGTTCAGAGGTTTAGTTCATTATTGTCAAGATGGGAAGTACGGTGGCATGTAGACAGACATGGTGTTGGAGAATCATTTGAGTTGTATGTCCAGAGTCTTGGTTGGGTGCATTTTCATTTAAACAACCACAGATATCTTCCACTACTGAGGTTTTTTTGTGGTCTGTGCTCATTGTGTCAAGTCCCTGTTAGGTAATACTCATACTCTTTTCTAAGATCCAGATTTGCACTTAAGTACTCTTGGAACCCTGTCTTACCTCCTCCCCGGCTATAGCAGGATGTCAGGAGGATATTGTGGTGGATTCTTGCTTACATTATGAAGCATGTCTCAGTATGACCGCAGACATTAATACAGGAGGCTGGAAGTTGCCTGGAATTGAGAGTCAGAACAGCTGGGTCCTTTATCTCAGACCTTGCTGTCTGTTGGGATTTGGGCATATCAGCTTTCTTGACTCTCGGTGCCCTCCTTGTAACGAGGTGAAGACATATGAGATGGGGTGGGTATTCAAAGGATCCTATAGTCTTTTTAAATAGCCTCTGGTCACTATGACTGCTTCAGTTTCATGCAGTGCACCCTTCATTGATTAGAATTTGCATTCCACATGCAGGTTTAACTAACATTCTCACTGCTGCATTCCAGAACTAATGGCTTTTTTTCCTGCCTGATCTCTGGGACCTTTAAAAATTAAATAGCATTGATGTGATTTACTCCAGCTTGTGTTGATGTAACGTCTGTTTCTTCTGCTGCTCTGTTGCTCTTCCTCAGAAGTTTGTTCACTTAAACAGAGACCTTTTTCTAGCATAATTCACTTCAAACATTTATTGAGTGGTATTACTGCCAAACTCTGTCATGTGCTCTTGGCATATGAGTGAGACAGTTACTCCAGTTAGATGGTATTCTTGTAGAGGCAATTATTGTTTGTATTTTGTTGTGGTGGTAGTCATTGTTTATTTGGGGTTTGGTTTTGACTTACTGTTGAGATACGGTCTCACTGTGTAGTCTACGCTGGCCTTGAATTTATGATCCCCTTACCTTTGCCTCCCTAGTACTAGAATGAATCACTATGCTAAGCATATGCTCCCATCTTACAATACTTTTTTGTTTTTATGACAAACCCTCAACCTTCTCATTTCACTCAATTGTGAGTATAGAAAGAGATTTTCCAAGCCTTACCTGGATATCATATGTTTATCACAGTTTGCTAGTTAATTTTCTTTCTTAGGAAGATGAGGAGGTTTAGCAGCAGATCTTCTATACATCAGTGTTCCCCAGATGTGTAGTGATACACATCAGCCACTCTTGAGAATGAGATAGGCAAGACTATTACCTCCCTCTGCAGTTTACAAAATTCTTGTAGGGAAAGGCAAACAAAAAGCATCATCAGTGGGCAGATTAGTGTATTAAAAGGAGAGTGAGGGCAACCGTGAAAATAGAGTAGAGCTGGTTGTGTATTAAAATAGCTCGGTGGAGCAAACCACACAGGGAAGGTGTGATGTAAGCTGAATCTAAGGAAAGGTAGGTGTTTCCGTGACTTTATCTGATGAAAAGGGATTCTAGAAAGAGGAATGGCTATTGCTGATGACCTAAGTGGAGGTGTATCCCATGGCTATAGAGCTGAGTAAGAGTGGAGTGAGGGCAGAGTTAACTGGATGGTGTAGGCGCTCTGGTCACTGTAGCCTCAGTACCAAACACCTACCATCAGTACTTAGAAGTCAGTCATCCAGATTGTGGGACCAAGATGACTCCTTAGAGCGCCTCCTTGGTCTGTTTGCTTCTCTGCACACAAAAGCCCTCCATGCATAAGCTTATCCATGAGCAAAGTATAAATTTCTTGATGTGTGGTTTGCCTTGCACCCGTGTTCTCTTGATACTTCCAACAGTACTCCACTTTTGTATGACTTCTGGTTCTTACTGGTTTCCTTCCTCCATGATTTTAATAAAGCTCCTGTTTAGAGAATGCTAATTACCCCATTTAAAAAAAAATGTTATTCTGTCAAGCCCTAGATCACGTTATTTGTACTAATTTTTTGTATGATTATTCTCATGAGGTCTTAGGTTCCTTGGAGATAGGAGCAGCCTTTTAATTAATTTTGCATTCTTGTACTCGGATGTAGTAGATGTCCCGTAAGTATTTGTCAAATAAATTGATGAATTTTAATCATAATCTTTCTGGAAGCATTGTAGGAAGCTAGTAAATTTATTGCTACTATTAACTTAATATAAAAATCAAGATTGCCTCTAGGAAATTTATCAGTTTGAAGTATATGATGTAACCCCCCCCAAAAAAAAATCAGTCTTTTGAAATACTCTTAAGACTCTAGTAAGACTGTATTCTCGGGTTCTCATATCCCTGCTAACATACCCCCATTCCTGTGACACATAATCTATAATGCTAGAAAACATTAAGATCTACATTGTACTCATAGCTAAGCACTTGACACATTGTCAAAGCCTGACACATGAGCATAGTGCTAGCAAATCAAGAAGCCAGGAGTAGAAGGAAGAAACGAGGCACATGCATGGCTATAGGAAAATGCAGATTGCTTGGTGGGAATGAAGTGGCACACACATTAATGACTGCCATCTGGTCTCCTTTTAGCATGTTACACTCTGAACAACCTCACTTGTTAGATTCCTGTAGTACGTTTGTCCTTATTGAAAAATGGGGCACTGAACTGAACAGAGAATTAAGTTCAAATGGCCAAAAGACACTTTAAGGTCATGCTCAACCTCCTTAGTGATCAGGGAAATGCAAATCAAAACAACTTTGAGATACCATCTTACACCTGTCAGAATGGCTAAAATAAAAAACACTAACGATAGCCTTTGCTGGAGAGGTTGTGGGGTAAGGGGTACACTCATCCATTGCTGGTGGGAATGCAAACTTGTGCAACCACTTTGGAAATCAGTGTGGCGGTTTCTCAGAAAATTCGGGATCAACCTACCCCAGGATCCAGCAATACCACTCTTGGGAATATACCCAAGAGATGCCCTATCATACTACAAAAGCATTTGTTCAACTATATTCATAGCAGCATTATTTGTAATAGCCAGAACTTGGAAACAACCTAGATGCCTTTCAATGGAAGAATGGATAAAGAAAGTGTGGAATATATACACATTAGAGTACTACTCGGCGGTAAAAAACAATGACATCTTGAACTTTGCATGCAAATGGATGGAAATAGAAAACACTATTCTGAGTGAGGTAACCCAGACCCAAAAAGATGAATTTGGTATATACGCACTCATAAGTGGATTCTAGACATAAATAAAGGTCAGCGAGCCTATAATTCGTGATCCTAGAGAAGCTAAATAAGAAGGTGAACCCAAAGAAAAACATATAGTTATCCTCCTGGATATTGGAAGTAGATTAGATTGCCAGGCAAAAATTGGGATCTTGGGGATGGGGGTGGAATGGGGAGAAGGGGAGATGGGGAGAGAAAAGTGAGGAGGGGAGAATGGGGAGACTCTGGGGAATGGGATGGTTGGGATGGAGGAAGGGTGGATAGGGGAGCAGGGAAGAAGATATCTTAATTAAGGGAGCCATTTTAGGGTTGGCAAGAGACTTGACTCTAGAGGGCTTCCCAGGTATCCATGGAGATGTCCCCAGCTAGTTCCTTGGGCAGCTGAGGAGAGGGAGCTTGAAATGGCCCTTTCCTATAGCCATACTGATGAATATCTTGCATATCATCATGGAAGCTTCATCTGGCGATGGATGGAGATAGAGACAGAGACCCACATTGGAGCGCTGGACTGAGCTCCCAAGGCCCAAATGAGGAGCTGAAGGAGGGAGAACATGAGCAAGGAAGTCAGGACTGCCAGGGGTGCGCCCACCCACTGAGACGGTGGGGCTTATCTAATGGGAGCTCACCAAGGCCAGCTCGACTGGGACTGAAAAAGCATGGGATCAAACCGGACTCTCTGAACGTGGCGGACAATGAGGGCTGACTGAGAAGCCAAGGACAATGGCACTGGGCTTTGATCCTACTGCATGTACTCGCTTTGAGGGAGCCTAGTTTGTTTAGATGTGCACCTTCCTGGACCTGGATGGAGGGGGGAAGACCTTGGACTTCCCACAGGGCAGGGCACCCTGACTGCTCTTTGGACTGGAGAGGGATAGGGAGGGGAGTGGGGGAGGGGAGGGAAATGGGAGGTGGGGAGGAGGTGGAAATTTTTAATAATAAAAAATTTTTTAAAAAAAGCAGGAGGAAAGCCTCAGACCAGACCAGCTGTTTAGAAAAGATGCTCTGTGGTCCGTCAGCCACGACCACGTGCCTTTCTTATTGATGCGTCTGCCCCTTCTGTTAGGTATAATAATAAGCTATGAATGCTTCTTAACAGGAAAGGGAAGGTTTCAAGAAACTGGCATACAACTGAGAAGCAGAAGTTCAGATAGCAAATGGGGAATAAAGTAAAAGAATTGTAAAGTCTAACAAAGTAGCTGAAAACATAGAAGACAAATGGTGACAAGAACTTAAACTGCAGTTCACTGATCTTACTACTTAAGAACCTTGCATTGCAAGGTGAACTTAATATTTTAATATTAATAATCTAGAGATGAAGCTAGTGACTTACTAAAAAAATTTATAAACCGAATGGAACTGGATGGCAACATCAAAAATTCTCTTTGGGTTAGGAGATAGCTTAGTGGTCAGAGTACTTGCTGGCAGGCCTGAGATCTGAGCTCAGATCACTAGCACCTACATGAAAATAAACTAATAAGGAGGGGTGAAGTGTGATCCCAGCATTTGAAACACAGAGACACAAGATACCTATTCAGTGTAAGCTGAGTAGCCAGACCCTTGGAATCAGGGAGCGCTGGGATCAGTGAGAGATTTTGCCTTAGTAAATAGAGTGTGCCTCTGTTAAGGAAGACTGCTGATGTCAGCCACTGGTCTCCATGTGCATAGGGTCTTTTTGAGCCAGATGTTGTGGTTTCTAACTGTAATTAAGGGCTTGAGAGATAGAGGCAAGATGACTATGCTCAGAGATAGCCTGGGTTATTAGCAGACCTCCCTTGACTGCTAATGCTTTTGTTTGTTTTAGTGGCATGAGGGTGGTTGTTCAGATGAGAGGGTTCCTTGGGGAGGGCCTTGTAGATTTTGTAAAGTGGGGGAAAGACCCATGTTAGCTTAATTACAAGTTTCAAGTTACTCCTTTAAGCTGCGCTTGCTGTTTCAGTTTGGATTGTGTTAGCAGACAGTGGTGAACCACTACCTTCTTCAGAGCTTCCACAGCCTGGCTGATTCTGGGGCTGTCTTTACAAAACAGCCAAATGGGAAGAGCACGGATCTGGGAAGACCAGAAGAGAACGTACAGGGGTTCAGCTGAGACAAGAGAACGGGGGCCATGCTGTCTTGCTGATGTGTATATGTGCACCTGTTATATAAAGCAAGGATTTCTCGACAGAGTGCTCAAATTCTTACTATTATCTAAGAACTTCAAGGTGAGGAGTTTGGTTACCAAGGTTGGGGAATAAGCAAGGCTTTGAGGAATTTGCCCTAAAGAGTCCAGTGAGGAGACAAGGAGAAGGAAACTTTCTGGTTGAATTGAATGTTTATAATCATACAGGTACTAAGGGAAAAAGAAAAGAGCAGAACAGAATTACCTGAGACTTTGGTTGTGTCCAGGAAGGCACATAGCCAGTATAAAATGTCAAATATTGAACACAATCTTTCTGTCTTCAATAGAGGAAACTGGACTTTGTCTAATTGCGATTAGATGGTATGTGATTAAGGAGTTACGCTATGATGATAGGTATCTGTGTTTTAATTTTTATTTACAGACTAGCATAACTTTACTGTTTTTCTTTACCCTCGTGCCAGAGTACCAACTGATGTGAGTTCAGTGCTGGAATGCTAACTGCTTCACAGCAGCTGGGCCTCTGGAGACTTGAGGCGGTTTTGAGGTCTTTGGGCCTCACTCTGAAGTTAGGCTGCCTAAATCATTCATTAAAGTGCTAAAAGTGCTCTATGTTCTTTTGGTTCTGGTCCAGCTCTTTGTTGTTTTGTGTGGCATTTTATTGGTTTGGTTTGTGTTTCCTGGTGGCATTTTTGGTGTTTGGTTTTGTTTTTGTAATTGCGGCAAAATACACATAGCATATATTTATACCAACTTAACCATTTTTAGGTGTATGACTTGGTGGCACCAAATACATTCACGTTCCGTCATCCATCCACAGAACTCTTCACGATGATTCAGACTAAAGCTGTGAACCTGTTTAGTAATAACTCCCACTCTCCTCCTAGCTTATCCTCTACTTTAGTAAGATACGGCATTAGGAGGCAAGCTGCTTGACTTCTAATGTTAGCTCCTGTACACTGCTACTGTGTGGCACTGGACAATTTAACATCTCTGTGCTTTGATTTCTCCATCTGAAAATAGAGATAATGGTATCTCATGTACAGTATTGCTATGAGAATGAAATAATTTATATTGTTCCCTCAAGAAAGTTGCAGATTACCTCCCATAAAAATATACATGGGGAAAATGAACAAACTCTATGATATGATGAATATTGAGGAGGTGACTTAGAATCAGGGGAATCAAAACTATAGGAAGGAGGGATGACGAGGACTGTGGTAACCTGGAAAGGGTCCCTGGAGAGGCAGTCAGTGGGGACCAAGCAGACCTTCCCAGAGATGTCTTAGCTGTCAGAGATGAACTTAGCGTCTCTGCTGGAGCGCTAGAGCCCATCCCCTTCAGCTGTTCCAAGGGGATGTTGTAGCAGTTCCCTTTGTGTTGTATCCGGCTCCTACCTGCTGGATCATATGCAACCAGTACATCAGCATGTTGATGTTGGTCTCACCAAAGACAGGGAAAACCAAATGTCTGTGCCTGCTCTATTATCAGCCACAACCCTGCTTCTGTATTTCCCTTTGCAAGACTTTCCAAAATTGTGCTGTTAGCTCTAATTCTTCTCTCACTTTCTTTTTTCAGCCCACTCCAGCTAGTTTTGCCCCTGATTATCCCAAAACTGTTCTCATGGGGTCACAGTTATATATAGCCCATTAGCTAAATCAGTGGGCACTTATTCTCCATCGGCCTTGTTAGCTTTTGGCACACTTGAGCCTTCCCCCTTGACACATTCACCAAACTTTCAAACTCTACAGAAGAATTGTGGTTTGCTCCTGTTGCACAGGCAGCCCGTAGATCTTTTTGGAACTCTCATCTCTGACTCCTAAAAACTCTAAATGCTAAGCTCCACAGGGAAAAAAAAAGTTTCTCTGCCCCTCAGCCTTGCTCATCGCCGTTAGTGGAACACAGTCTTGTCCTCGCTTCCCACATAGAATTATCAGCTAATCTGCTTTTAACATCTGCAAATGAGAGTCACTTCTAACCCCTTCTTGCTTCCACCCTGGGCCAGCCCACTGTAGCCCACCATGGCCCACTGTCAGTTTTGCCTAGTGACAGTGGTGACTTTCAGAAGTTTTCTGCTTTTGTCCTTCATATCCCATTTCTCAGTTCAGTAGCTGTGCCATCCTATTAAGTAGATGCTCATATCAAGGTTTCTAGACCAGCCTCTAGAACTTTTCCCTGGGTAATTTTTGCACAGGAGTTGCCCCCTTTGTTTGAAGACAGCTGTAGCCTCCCTGGCTTCTGGACCCAATAAGACTCTAAAGTGTCTCCAGCCACAAGCAGATGTCCTCCAGAGGACAGGGAGGACTCTGGATTAGATCTCTCTGCTGTCCAGAATTCCCCTTAAGTATTCATTTTCTTGTTTTGCTCAAAAACATTTTTTCAGTGGATGAAAGAGTTAATGTTCTGTCTGGATTTGGATGGATAGATAAGGTTCACGTGTTTATAGATTAAGAGGAAACAAAATGAAGAGGAAAATAATCTCAACAGAAGTATAAGATACAGAGCCATATAAGTCATTGTCAGGAGCATCCTGGCTGTAGTTAGAGCTTCAGCATTTGATGAAAAAGAAAAGGGATTAGGAAGGCTGAATGGCTCACTGGTTAAAAGTACTTACCTTCTGAGCAATAGAATTGAACCACGTAAATGCCTGGGGATGCAGAAGCAGGGGAAGCTGGGTAATAAAATGAGGTGGTCAGCAAGCTTTGCATGTGACTAAGAGACCTGCCTTAAAAGAATAAGGTGGAGGAACAACGATCCCTGGTTATTCAGGCCTCCCCAGGGGACACACAGTGCACCCCCAGCCATGCACACATGAGAACATGTGTACATACATACCGCACAAACACATGAAGGGAGGTGATTGGGACAGTGCTGAGAACTGCAGATGCTCTCAGAGCTGGTTGTCTTCTAGGAGTCACAGTCAGGACAGTGCTGAGAACTGCAGATCCTCTCAGAGCTGGTTGTCTTCTAGGAGTCACAGTCAGGACAGTGCTGAGAACTGCAGATGCTCTCAGAGCTGGTTGTCTTCTAGGAGTCACAGTCAGGACAGTGAAGGGGAAAGAGCATTGTGGCAGGTACTGGGTTCAGTCACTCAGTCTCTTTCAGGCTCTCTAATGTGCCACCTTCTAGGTTTGAGGCTGGAAAGCTGTACACTACTCCAGATGCCCTTTAAGTCAGGTTTCAAATACAGCTCAATTTCTGTCTGTGCTGTGCATGATATACATTTGCCAGGGACTTACTTAGAATGGAGCTAAATAGAAAAAAGGCAAATTTGAGACATTCATTTCACTGGAAGCAGGATATTGGTACAGACCCAGCAGTACATAGAAATAACATGGATTAAGCTAGCAGTGCCAACACATGCCTTTAATCCCAGCACTTGGGAGGCAGAGGCAGAGTTCAAGGCCAGCCAGGACTACAGAGCAGCCAGAGCTACAGAGAAACCCTGTCTTTATTTAAAAAAGAAAAAAAGAAAAAGAAAAAAAAAGGAGGAAACTATGGGGCGCTGGAGAGATGGCTCAGCGATTAAGAGCACAGGTTGCTGCTCTTCCTGAAGTCCTGAGTTCTATTCCCAGCAATCACATGGTGTGGCTCACAATAGTCTGTAGTGAGATCTGATGCCCTCCTCTGGCATAAAGGCACACATGCAGATAGAACAGCACTCATACATGAACTAAATAAATCTTTAAAAACAGATAACATGTATTGTGCTAAATACACATAGTGAATTCATTTGATATTCCATTCTAGTGTTGTAGATGAATTATATCACACTTCGATAGATATGTCTTTACCCCCAATTAAGTCTCTAAAACATAGGTTCATCTGTACCCAGATAAATGCTGTATCTACCAAGCAAATACTTAGGTATAAAACTTGCTGTCCTTAAATATAAGAGGATTTGTCTTTAAACTAGCACTTTGGTATAATAATTTTTTTGTTTTTCTGAAATGCTGGGTATTTGAGAAGGGGATTCCTAATTCCGAGATAAAAGCCTTTACCTTTTAGGCATTCCTGTTTGTCTTTAAAGGTCCTGTGAGGTCCAGGGAATTTATTATTTTCTTAAAAATTGATTTTCAGAGCTGTAATCCCTTGGAATGTGACAGTGTGGGGTGGGGAGGACTTTGGTGGTTGGCTGTGGGTTTCTTCAGACAGGATATCACTGTGTAGACCAGACTAGCCTGGAACTCTGTGATCCTTTTGCCTCAGCGTCTGGGTACTTGGATTTCAAGTATGCAGCACCACACCCTGCTGGTTTCCAGAGAAAGAAGAGTATAATTTTAAGCCCCGGTGTCACATGTGCTTTTCTTAACTGGGGCCTAAGGTATCTAGTACTCTTTGGTCTTCCTACAGCTGGTTTTTGGTACCCCTTCAGTCATGATACAGAAAAGGAAATTCCTGACCCCATTATGCCCAAACCAGTCAATACATGTCGTACATGGTCATTCATCATGTAGCCACTCCCATCAGTATTTTAAGGTCTGCTTTAGATAGCATTCTTATTCTATAGAAGGACTACTTTGTTGTTCAGTGCTGATTTGCTACCTAATGTGCTGACTACATTTTTTTTTCATGATGACTCTCTGTTTTTTGAATCCTAATAGGACAGAAGTTCTTACTCTTACATTTAAAGAGTGGCTTACTTTCTTCACAGGAGACTTGTAACCTGATGTTCATTTTGTAGGTTATTGAGGACAATGGTGTTCGAAGAGTCGTCGTGGTTCCGCAGTCACCAGAGTTTCATCCTGGCGGCCACACAGTTATCCACCGTTCCCCACATCCTCCTCTACCTGGTTTCATTCCTGTCCCAACCATGATGCCCCCTCCACCACGCCATATGTATTCAGTGACTGGAGCTGGCGACATGGCAACACAGTACATGCCACAGTATCAGTCTTCACAAGTGTATGCAGATGTAGGTAAGATGTCTCAAACACCCCTGCCTTGTAGAGTCGGCGCTCCCTTACTGGATATAAAAGATGTTCTCTTCGGGTCATATAAAGGAAATAGCACATGATGATGATAGCACAGTGGCTTTCTGTTACCAGGAACTATTAAGCAACTTTGTCTTCATGATGCAGCAGGTTTCTAGCAAGGAAGTAAACAGAAAATCAGAAAATTAGTGTCTTAGATCAGACAGAGTGGGGTTGTGTTAGCCAACAGGTCTCCTCGGAGGAAATTTTTAGCAAGAAATAACTGCTTTTTTTTTTTTTTAACCTTAAAGGCTATGATGCCACTATAAAAAGTTGCTGGGTTCTGTGAGGGATTGAGATGTCCTAAGTGAGCTACAACCTCTGCCTTCAGTTAATAAATTGCTGAAAAGACAGGACTAACACACATATACACACATATCTTAGTAATAATCTTATTCTTTGCTATAGCTTTAAACAACATCTATATACTTGTAGCTCAAGTTTTCTATATTCTGTGAGAATCTTCTCTAAGCCCCAGACTTGTCTGTCTTTCTGATAATCCTTCCTGTTCTGTAGCCAGAACGTAGCTAACATCAGCCGCAGTGTAAATCCAGCCTGTGCAGCACACTCTTGGGATAATGTGCAAAGCTATAGCTCCCAGTGATGGAAAGGAAATGGAAGGCGTACACGCACACACCAGCTAAGGGGTGGTGGAGGACAAGAATCTTGTCACCTTTGAGGTTCTTTGTTAGGGAGCATGACACTAGACCTAAGGAGCTGTGAGTGCTAAGTCTTTGAGTCAGTAAATACCTCCTTCCCATTCACATGCATATGGCTTCCCAGAGTGGGACCTAGTGAAACACTTCATTGTTAGCCTTACCGCTCCTGAGCTTGAACTTCACTGAATGCATTAGCTCATGTCATGCTCAGAAAAACTGCTAAAACACAGGAGGAGGAGCTGAGCTACAGAAGGACTGGTCTTTACAAGGTCACATTAGTTAGCTGCTAGGGTTTTCATTCTCAGGTCCACTCTGTTATAGCATACTCTTTATTTTCTTCATGATTACTGTTGTTATTTTAATCTTTCATTTATAAACGGGGACTGATTATGGTTGTTAGGTTTCAGTGGATTTTCTGTTTACTGTGTTGTATAAAGAGTGGAATTTTTTTATATTTTCTCTACAAATTATCCTTTATCTGAAATGTTTTCAGATTTATATTTCACATGCACATGCACACAAGATACACACAGGGTATCTTAGGGATGGGATCTAAGGAATGGAACACAAAATTCATTTATACACATACCCTGATGATAATTTCCATATAGCATTTAGTGATCTTGCACAATCCATCACCATTCAGGTATGACATTTCCTATTTGTGTCTTATCAGAACTCAAAATTCCAGGCTTGGGAATTTTTCAAATTTCAGCTTCTTAAATCAGGAATAATTACGTAAGTCTTAGCCATTTCTACCCTCCTCAAAAGAAACCTTCACCTATCAATAGTCTGTCCTGATTTCTTCGTTTGCCCCCAATCCTTAATCTACTTTCTGTCTCTGTGTTGTTGCCTGTTCCAGACTTCGCATCGCATTGACATGTGAATAGCAATGTAGTTACAGCATTTAAAGTGTTTACGTGAGATGTGATCTTTCTACCTGGGTTTTTAACTTAGGGCTCATCTATGTTATGACATGCCTTTCTTCCACTCGGTGGTTGAGTTGTAGACCTGGAGTGTGTGCGTGCCACACTTCGTTCATCCATTCATTAGTTGGTGACATTTGACACTTAATTTTTTTTCAAGTAAATATACAACATACACATTTATTTGTGAAATTAAGCAAAAAACCATGTGTATTGTATGTGTATATACAGTATTAATATATGCACATACTATATATTTTCAAAATACACACATTAATATATTTTACATGCATCTTTTGTTGACATTTTGTTATATTAATTATAAATGCATTACTCATTTAAGGATTCAGGAAGATATAAACTCTTAAAAACTTAAGAAATTTATTTTGTAGCTTTTATTGATTCTTTGTGGATTTCACATCATATATTCCGATCCACTTATCTCTCCGCCCCCTCTTATCTGCCCTCTGCCCTTTCGGCCTCTTCCCAAAATCAAAACCAAATTTAAAAGGAAAACACAAAGCCAAACAAAGAAGACTTGTCATGGAGGCTGTGGCGTGGCCCACCGAGTCTCACAGTCTGCCCTCTAGTTCATTCATCTTCACTTGTGAGTGCTCTTTGCCAAGAGTCATCAGTCTGGCTCAAGGCCTTTGGTTTCTGCGACACCATCACTGATAGGCTCTTACTGGGACTCCTTTTGAACATCCTCTTGTTGTTCTGTGTCATGGGGATCCTGATGTTTCGTATCTGTAGGCTTGTCCCCTCACATGTTCCAAGAGTTCATAGATTTGGGGGGTGTGGGGGTGGGCCAACTCATAGCCCCGGCTGTGTGGGCCTGGGTGCTGGTGAGCTGACCCAGAGGGCTTGAGAGCAGGAAAGAGTACCTCACCCCCAGACCCCTCCTCACCCATTACCCCCTGCAGCAGGGAAGGAAGCTGGCCTCAGGGTTACAAGAATGGGAGAACTAGCCCTGACCCTCATGTGCTGAAGTGCAAGAGAGAGTGGGTTCTGCTTTCTCTTGCATTTCAGCTCATGAAGTGGGCAGCACACAGGAGCTAATCCTGTTGTGGTGGGCAGGGGCACAGGTGAGCCAGCCTGAGGGCGTGAGAGCAGGAGAGCTGCACCCCTCCCCCATATGTCCCCTACAGCAGTCGGGAGAGGGCCCTGTACCTTGCCTGGACAGAATTGTGGATCTGGCCTGGTAATGTGAGTGTTGGCGACCTGCATCTGAGGACTTGAGAGCAGAACTGGCCCTGCTCATTGCTGCAGGATGCATAGATCCAGGTTGTGCTAGAGAGCTTGCCTGGGTAATGACTGGCGGGCTGACCAACCCAGCTACCACCCAGACAGTTGACACTTTCACTGCTTGCCTATGAGTGACGCTGTCGAGAACATTGTATACAAGTGTCTACATTGGCACTTTTCACACTTCTGAGTAGAAGAGCCAGGCATGTGGGAGTAGGGCTAGGGTATGTGTGAGTGGCAACTGCCAGGCTGATTGTTCACTGATCCCACCATTTACTATCCCTACCGAAAGTGTGTGAGGGTTCCTGTGTTTCCATACCCACTATCCTTCATAACTGTCTTGTTGCCTGTTTTATTCCATTTTTTTGTTTTGATCCTTTTTCTTATTTTGTTAATGCTTAATGAATTTGCATATTCATTCTTTAATGAAGTTGACATTTTATTCTTATGTTGTATGTTTTGTATAGCCCGGATACAAGTCCTTCATTAAATCTATGGCTTGCAGGTATTTCCCCCATACAGCCTTTTCACTTTCCCTTGATAGAAAAAAGGACCTAGTTCTAAGCAGGTCCTGTTTATTTTGCTTCATTCATTTGTGCTAAAAAGTACTACCAAATGCAAGGCCATGCAGATATACCCCTTTGTTTCTTTCTAAGAGTTTTGTAGTTTCAGCTACACCTTGGGGTATTTGATTCACATATAGTGTAATATAAAACCATACATTTATAATATATGTAGCTATCTATTTCTGTTTTTAATATCTAATTTTATTCTGTATATTCTTATGATATTCATTTCAAGAATATTATGCTATTTTTTAAGAACACTGTTAGGTTAAATTTTCTTTACTGTGGAACTCGTTAGGCTTTTTTCTTATTTTCTTCAGTACATATTTTAAATAGAAAATTAAAAAATAAATTTTATAGTCCAATTAATTTCTGTTTGCTAACTCCTACAACATTTTTAGTGATTTTTTTTTTTTTTAGAAGAAAATTATAAGGAAATTTAGGTCAGTAATGTCTCCTTTACCTATTTTATATGACTGAGATTAAAAGAAGATTGAAGAGTCTGTAGACTCTGAGAAGAGCCGTGACCAGGTCAGCCTGATCTCTTTCCTCACCCACACAGCAGACCAGGCTGTTTCTCTGCAGAGTGATAGTTGGGAAGATGGTAAAGAAATGTCTGTGCCAACGTACATAGAGTTGTAACCAAGTCAGGAATCTTTGTTCTGTTAGTGGAGACATAGAAATAGATTTGTTTTGCAAAATCACTACTCATTTTATAATAAATTGTACATGATATAGATTTGTTTGGAGAAAGTGGCATTTTAACACTGTGTTTCACTTCTTCTAGATGCCCACTCTACACACGGCAGGTCCAACTTCAGAGATGAGAGATCTAGCAAGACTTATGAGCGTCTGCAGAAAAAGTTAAAGGATCGCCAGGGAACACAGAAAGATAAAATGAGCAGCCCACCACCATCACCCCAGAAATGCCCTTCTCCCATCAGTGAGCACAACGGACTCCTGAAAGGACAGAGTACCAGCGGTGTGAACACAGGATCGGCGAGAAACAGATCGGGGCGAGGGAAAGGTTGCACACAAGTGGATTCGGAAATAGAAGGTACTCTTGATGCATCTCTGATCTTTTTCATCATTTAAACTGCTAAAATTATACCTTACCTTTCAGCTGTCTCATCCTGGACCGCATAAATTCATAGCCTAGCACGTCCCTAACTGTGAGAAATATTTTAGAATTTAAATGATTGCTAGACAGCTGCTTTCACATTTAGGAAGTCTCAGTTAAGTAATTTCACATCCTCATAAATGTGACTAGTTGAAAAGTTTCATTTGATAGGAAAACTAATTAACCAAGATTCCATTTCTTCTGTTTCTGGTCCTTTGGTAAGGCTACCTTGCTTTTTACCAAGGCTTTATTTTCCCAGCGTCTTTATATATGAATACGTGATAACTAGTATGTCATTAACCAATCCTCTCTGCATGTTCCATAGTTAGAATAGAGTAATCGCCTTCCCTTTGCTTTAGAAATTTATTCTTTTTGGGCCCTTCCCCTAATGTGTGGCTGTCACCGTATGAACTTGGAACACTTTGTTTTAATGTGTATTAGACTCAGTTCTCTAAGGTAAATACAAGCTAGGTTAACAGTAGCCTGTCTTCCATGGGTCTAGAATGTGAGGTTCCTGCCCAGGTACTTTGACTATAATGCTAAGCCTCTCACTGATGCCTATCTTAATTTCCATAGATTTCCTTGATACTGTTACCTGTTTTAACTTCTAAAGGTAGATCACACTGTATTTTTAGTTTCATCAAAAGTGCCAATGAGGCAGACTAACATTCCTTTTCACAAGCACTAACACCATAGTTCTCTCAGTCCTTGAATGTACTTATCTAAAGTGATACTCCTAATTCTTAGTGTGTTGGATTATCCAGTGATGTAGCTGATTAATGTGACAGCAGCTAGAATGCACCCAGCTTTTGGAGCAATATCCAAATTATTGTGTTCACCTTCATCTTCCTTAACATTTCCATTCCTCACACTCTAAACAATGCTTTAATGGCTTTGTGGTTTGTGTGTTAACATTTACTAACATGTTCTCCAGTTTTTGAGACTGCTTGAATATCCTTTTCTGCACTGATGTCTCAGAAGAGTTGGGCTAAAGTTTTCTGTCAGTGGTTGCTCTAAGTTACAGCAGATTACCTCTATCTGGGAGACCATGGTTAAATGCTTAAGTACTGGTTTAAATATGTAAAGTCAGGTGTAGTGATGCATACCTGTAATCCAGCCCTTGGGAGGCTGAGGCAGGAATGTCCCGGACTCCTTAGACTGTACACTGAGACCACAGAAGAAAAGTGAAAACAGCGGTGTGAGACGGCCAGCGGGAACTTTTCCAGAGAGAGGGGTTTGCAGTCAGGAATGAGAGTCACCTTGTTTAAGTAAGGCCACTGTTCAGGTGCTGTGCACACGCATACTTACATGCATACAGCACACATGCACACATACTTACATGCATGCAGTACATGTATTGTACTCTTGTAAGTGGTAGGAACAGCTATAATAGACGTTGAAACAGATTAATGTGAAAGCTATGTGTGGATAAGGATAAAAACTAGAAAACAAGGAGAGGAAAGAGAAATTTTCATCTAAGGTTTTTTTTTAATTTTTTTTAAAGAAAAAGATGAAGAAACTAAAGCACTCGAAGCATTTCTTTCCAACATTGTCAAACCAGTGGTAAGTATCTCATGCATTCTTCTTGCTATTCGGTATATTCATGTAGAATTTTGTCATTCAAGCTTTTATTTTAACTTTGTAGGGATGTGAGACCACTTGTAGCTGATCATGATATGAGTGTTTAGAAGAGGGACCCTTCCTCAGTGAAGCATGGCTGAGCCATGGGGAACCTGAGTCCCCAAGGTCCTCATCATAGCATGCTTACAACCAAATACGTTAGAGAACCTGAGTTCCCAAGGTCCTCATCATAGCATGCTTACAACCAAATACGTTAGAGAACCTGAGTTCCCAAGGTCCTCATCATAGCATGCTTACGACCAAATACGTTAGAGAACCTGAGTTCCCAAGGTCCTCATCATAGCATGCTTACGACCAAATACGTTAGAAAACCTGAGTTCCCAAGGTCCTCATCATAGCATGCTTACAACCAAATAAGTTAGAAAACCTGAGTTCCCAAGGTCCTCATCATAGCATGCTTACGACCAAATACGTTAGAGAAGCATTGTGAGAACAGAAAAGACGTACTTGGTTAAAAAGTCTGTATGCATCCCAATGGCTGTGATCTGCTGGGAGAAGCATTTACATTTGCCATGACAAAAAATCAAGTATTGATGCTAAGTGAAACTTTCTAAAACCTTTAAGCATAAGAAGTTCGCCACTGTTAATTAAAAGAATCAGAGAAGTGTCCTGTGGGTCACATTTCCTCTGTAAAAAACTACACAAGCAGAGACATCCACTGCGGCATTAATGTCACAGAAAGTAGAGCAAGAAATGCATACATTGTGATGTTTTTACTCAACAAATTATGAAGGAAGAAATAGGCAAAGGTGCTTTTGACAAAAGTTAAGGGGACAAAATTATTTGGACATCATAACTATAAATAAATCAATAAAATAGTCTTAGGAAAAACTTTCTGCGAAGTAGTAAAAATATCAAACCGTCACAGAACCTGTTCTGATTAGTGCTTTTCTTCCTCTGCTTTTAAGTGCCGTGACTGCACAGCTTTCCCTCATTCTAACTTCTGTTAAGAATGGAGCCTGTAGATGGAAAAACGGAAAGCAAATTCTTATCTCATAATAACAATAGCTAACGTTTGCTGGTGTCAGTCTCTTCCGAGTATTTCAGATGCACATGTGTTATTTAATTCTTATAAAAGGTCATGGTGTACTGTTTTCCCCATTTTACAGATAGGCACTGAAGCAGGTTAGTAAGTAGTAATAAGAGCCCGGGTTGGAGTCCAGGCCGTCTCCAGCTCTGCCCTAGTGCTTCTCACTGGGTCCACTTGAAGAGGATGTTAGGAATCTCAGCCTGGCCATTAGGTTGCCACAGTGTTCACCGTCAGCCTGAGATGTGTTCCTGGAACGGTTTCTTGGAGTTTGGGTGGTGCAGCCGCTCGTGTATGTGAAGTGATGCAGAGATCATGTCTAAGATGGCTTTAGTAGGCCTGTCCATCCCAGGCCCTCCAGGACTCCTGTGGGTGGTTTTGCCATGATTATGAAAGATAGTAGAATAATGAAAAGCACTATTTTTTTTTACTGTGGCACAGGTTAGAATAGAAACTTAAGTGAGTTTACTGGCAGCATCAAATACTTCATTCTTAAAAATAAAAGTACCTTACAAGTTGATGTTTAAATCTAGAAGATCATCATTGTGTTCTGAAGGAGAGCTGTGGGTGCCGCAGAGTGCCTCGTCTGCCTTTAGCTACTGTCTCTGTGCCATGCCTACTAAGGAAGGGGTAGAACTGTGCACTGAACCGGGGACTTCCAGTAGCATTTGGCATTGTTGAGTTGCCTTCTTCCTGCCAGTTCAAAAGCTCAGTCCATTCCCATAGAGGATATGTACACCAACCCAGCCATCTGTAACACACAGCTGCCTCAGCCTCCTGAGACAACTGAGGTGCTGAGCAGCCATGGTTGTGTGTAAATCCTGCACACTGGGGATGCGCAGAATGTAATGTGTGCAGGAGAGTGCCCCGTACCAAGCAGGCAGCCATGGTTATTGTGTCAAACCTTCACCTCTTGCTGTGGGATACTCTACGTAAAACAAAACAGAGGAGGAGAAGCAAAGGAAGCTAGTGACCCTGGTAAGATTTGTGTCAGGGTGATGTAACAGCGCATGCTGGTTTTCTCAGGTAATGTTAAAAGTGGGCACAGAAAGTGATGTTTTAAAGCAGTCATCTTAAGATTGTTTACCTGTCATTATAAAAAGAAGTAATTTAGTAAAATAGGGAGCCCTGTTTAATAACATTTTTTTCTAAAGATAACCAGGATTTTTGGTAGTTTTGTGTGTGGTTTTGCTTGCTTTGCTTTATTGAAGTCACCATATTAAATGTATTTATTCATTCCATAAATATTTGACCCTGTACAAAATGTCATTTGCTATGATTGGAACTGGAGATGAACTGGAAAGCAAAGTGTGGCCTCTGTCCCTATAACTTTCTTTAATAAAATCATTGTCATGTGGTAAATGTAAAATTGTTAAGTATGGAGGCCGAAGAGATGGCGAGGGAAGGCACAGTTGCTGCTCTTTGAGAGGACAGGAGTTCGATTCCCAGCATCCTCGTGCAGCTCACAACAAACTATAACTCCAGCTCCAGGGAACTAACACTGTCAAGGAAATGTCACTGTTAGGTGTTATGGATGGGCAGAAGGTGTTGAGCACTGGCACAAACACAGTAGTATGTAAGTCACTAGATGTGGCACAGCATACACATGCGCACACATAAATAGAATAAACGCTGACTTGTGTAACTCAGCTGCACACTGTAGGAAAAGTCAGTGTGCATCTTACTTCAGAGCAAGCTGTGCGTTCAGGGTTGGTGGCCTGGAATGTTGCGAAGCCTTTCTGAGGCCATTTCTTCCATAAGATAGAATAGCAGGGTGCTGTGTCCTCATGTGAACTGGCCATGCTAGCACCGTTTTGTCTTTTTATTTGGGATCTCTGAAATTACTGTGAGTTTTGAAACCTAACTTCTCTGTTTCAGTCTGAAACTGAACATGTTTGCCATTTTCTCATTTGTATCTTTTTTCAGAACCATTCTCTACTTTTATGAATTCTAGAACTGTCCGGCTCTAAGTTCCTTAGACCAAGCTCTCAAGTTCCATTCTCATTTTGTGTGTGTTATGTGTTTGTTTCCTATGACAATCTTGCTGTGTGATCCTGGCCGTTCTCAAACTTAAAGTCCTCCTGCCTTGGACTCCTGAACCCTGGGGTTGTTGGCATACTATGGGGCCGCTTAAGGATTGAGTATTGTTTCTTCTGCTGTAGCATTTCTGGAAATCTAAAAGATACTGACATTTCTGCCCGACAGTCTTAGTCACAGTCTGTAGCATTGCTCTTAATTTTAAGTTTCTTATTCTTATTCTTATTGTAAGAATATTATTCTTATTCTTATTCTTATTATAAGTGCTCTTATTCTCAGTTTCTTTCCACGTTCACTTCCTGTTTAGTTTTATCGTAATATGAACTGACAGGCACAACACCCTGTCTCACAGATTCAAACATAGTATAGTAACCCAGTGACTTCTAACTGCTGTCTTCATTTTCCACCTATTCTTTTTGGCCATCGTCAGTTTTTTGACCCAGCTTACACAGTCGCGTAAGCAGGAGTCCCAGCTCCTTCTCAGGGTTGGGTTCAGTTCTGATTTCTCAGTTCTCTTCACTGAGTGTCCTTGAGTCCCTTAAACCTTTCGAATATTCTTTCTGTAGAAGGGCAGGTGTGCTTGTTTTGCCTGCTTCAGAGGGCAATGATAAGCAAATGAGACGGATATGAAAGCATATTATTTCTGACGTAGCATATAAGAGGAAACAATTCTAGCTGGTTTCTAAATCAGTATTACTTGGCTCTGCTCCAGAAACACGGCTGCAAAGACATCCTGAAGAATACACAAATGGGATGTTTTGCCAGCAACTCTTTAATAAAATTGTTTGTCCTGCCGTGAGCTATTTGTGTGGATTCAGACTGCCGTGTCTTTATGTGGCTCTGTGCCCATCAGATAGCCCACCACTCCTCGTGCGCGCATTTGCTTCAGAGCACTTTCACCTGTTGGTATTTGTTCTGTAGGCCTCAGACATTCAAGCAAGGACGATCCTGCTCACCTGGTCACCACCTTCCAGTCTCATCAATGGGGAAGCAAATGAGACAGCTGTACCAGAGCTCTGCAGTTATGAAATCCTGCTGTCGAGCACTGGGAAGGAAGGGAAATACAGAAGTGTTTATGTGTAGGTGTTTTCTGGGCATGCTCTTCCCTGTTACATGGGTTAATGGGGTGTGATAAAAGGTGTATTGCTAATTATGCTGTTACATTCTTTTTCGCCTGCCACAGAGGAGAAGAAACAAGTGTCACTTTGAATGACCTGAAACCAGCCACAGATTACCATGCAAAGTAAGGACTGCCTTCTTGGCTGTGCTTTTGTTGTTATTGGGAGTGGTTTCCTTTAAAATCTAGAATATGTGTTAAACTAAAAATGTGGACTTTAATTTTTGTATTGGAATAATTATCATTTCTCAGTAATCCCAAAACATTGAATTCAAGTTTAAATGTTATAGTAAAGGAAGGGGGGGTGCTAATTACCCTGTTTGTGGACGAAGGGTTAGAAGGACTCTGTAGACAATGGCTGCAGTATTTGCTTTAGCATTACACACTTGCCCTGCTTCTGGGCTGCTTATACACAGAATTATAAGCAATAATTGTTTACATTTCTGTGTATTACTCTGCATCATGTCTTGGATAGAGCTTGGAATATTAAGACTCTTGGGATTCCATAGCACTTAATAGAAGCAATTCAGATAATGCCTTCCGGTTTTCTAAGTATATTTTGTTAAGCTTTTATTCTCTGTCCTCCCCATCAGGGGCCCAGTTGGAGTCACTTTATTTTTTAAAAGAACATTTTTCTTAGAAACGTTAACATTTTCTGTACTTCCACTCCAAACATCTAACCTAATGTTTTTCAGGCTGGGTTGACACTGTTATTGAATCATTAATTGTGTGTGTCATAGTCAATATTTTTAAATCAATGAAATAGAATCAAGTAGAAGTATCAGCATATTAAGAATATTATTTTGGACTATTATTGCTTTTGAAAGTGTGTGTATGTGTGTGCACATGTGCGCAGAGACATATCATGTTAACACTTAAAGTATCTTTCTTACTTTGACTTAGAGTAAAAACCCTTGGTTTATGCAGTTTTTAAGGGATGCTCTTTACTTCTAGATAATACTTTGGTTTTCTTGGTAGGCTGATTGAAAGGCCCCTTACTACCTGTATATATGTAAAGTCGATACTGTTGAAAGTAAAATGGATCAAACTGTCTTATCCCATAGAGTGCAGGCAGAGTCCAGTTCAATAAAGGGAATTCCCTCAGAAGCTGAGAGCTTTACTACCTTGAGCTGTGAACCTGACACACCCAATTCACCGAGGATAGCTAATCGGACCAAGAACTCACTCACCTTGCAGTGGAAGGTAAGAACAGTCTGTAGAGTATTCTAGCTAGACATGTCTTCTGTTTTCCTTTCTCTGCTTTATGTTAAATGCCTATTGTATTTGGAGACCAAAAGAGTGTTTGTTCAGTTAAGTAACCTGTTGTTCTTATTGTACACTAAAATAGGTGTTTGCTTCTTAAGCGAACAACTCACTCTGTGTAACCAAAACCAGCTTGTGGGAGAGAAGAGTTTATTTCCTTCTAGAGGTTACACTCCTATTATTGAAGATAATCAGGTCAGAAACCATGGAGGAACACTGTTTACTGACTTGCTCCCAGTTCTACCTGCCTAGGGATGGTATCACCACAGTGGATTGGGCCCTCCTACATGAAGTATCAATCAAGAAATGCTGCATGGATATATCTACACACCAGTCTATTGACTGGGATCTCCCCGAATTGATTTTCCTTCAGATTGCCTGTGTCAAATCAACAGCGTAAGCTGACAGGAGATGCCCCACCCATGCTGGGGACTTGAGGACTAGTAGAGTAGAGCCTTTCATGTGTTGGACAAACATTACAACTGACTTCCATCTCCTGTACCCCTCTCTCTCTCTTATTTTAAACTTGCTGTCCTCCTGTCTCAGTCGTCTGAGAATTACTTTGAAGGCGTCATTTCACCTTCTTATGACTTGAGTAAAGGTAGAACATGAAGTTGATGTGATAATTCAGTGAGTGTTGTAAACTCTACACGTAATGGTCTCCTCCAGCTTGGAGGGAAATGGGAAGGTAATTCTCAGGTTATTGAAAGTGGACATTCTATCTTCAACCCCCCCCCCCCCAAATTATGAAAAGTCAACATGAGGCTTTAGCAGCTAGACTTAAGCAATCTAGAACAATGAACCCTTGGGAAATGGACATTTACCTCCCCCTCCTTGCTGCCTGTGTCTTCCAAGTCCCTCTGCTATGGAAGAGTTGGGATTCCCAAGATTCTTTTCTTTTCCCTCTTGTCATATGTTCACCTTGAAGCACTGTTGCTGTGTCAGTCACTGCTACTCTGACTCAACAATATTTAAAGTGTTTTAAATCCAACATGTTAGGAGCCTCAGAGTCAAGCTTCTGCAGATAAGAGTTGTAAGGAAGTCATGATCTTTTGTTCTACACAGTGGATTGTAGTTTAGGAGGGAAGCTGTGAGAAAGATTAGGATGCTCATTTCAGTGGTTAAAGGCTGCGGTGCAGTGCCAAGGGCTCCCCGCCCCCGCCCCCCAAAGCCAAAAAGATGACTGAGTGGCGGTCTGGGGTGATGGCACATTGTGTCTAGCAGCAGGAATCCCAGCACAGCCCTAGCCTGTCTTTCCTTCTGCAGCCTAACTCGTTGTTCTTTGACATATGACAGAATACTCCATTTACATTGTGAGATGAGTTATAGTAAAAAATGGTGGAAACTTAAACCTAATGTGATCTCTGGGCAAAAGGAATGTTTCTAAGAATCACAAAAAGTTAGAATAGTTCTTGTTAAAGGAGATTATAGAGTTTTCAGAAAAATGTTGATGGCCTCTTGCTTTGTGTTTCTACTTTTATGTGTATGAGTATTTGCCTGCTTGTATTTATATGTAGTGTTTGTGTCTGGTGCCCCTTAAGGAGAGAGCATTGGATCCCCTCAATTGGAATTAGGGAAGTTATGAGCCACCATGTGGGTTCCGGGACCAAACCTGTGTCCTCTGTAAGAGCACCGATTACTCTTAACCACCGAGCCAGCTCTGTGACCATTTTTAAAGTCTAAGTCATAGAGAACATCTGTGACATAAAGTAGATTCCTTATTATTTATGATGACTAATTTCTTTTTCTTTTCTTTTTTCCCTTGTTGTTTCAGGCACCCTGTGACAATGGTTCTAAGATCCAAAGCTTTATTTTAGAATGGGATGAGGTAAGTACGTTCATTCCTTTTAGTGGTTAAATTTAGGGATGTATCTTCAGATAAAATGTTTATATCTGTTTTAATTATATATTTCTTAAGGAATTTTTATGTGAAATGGAAGTAGATGGTTACGTGTTCTTAGAAAATGTAACAAACGGAACTTCCCTATGAAGGAGAACGTGTGTTTTCCCTATGAAGGAGAACGTGTGTTTTCCCTATGAAGGAGAACGTGTGTTTTCCCTATGAAGGAGAACGTGTGTTTTTGACAACCACTGTTGTTTTCTGCTCTATTTGGTGGTGTGCATCTGGGAGACTGGGAACTACATGAGGCAGACTGCAGTCTGACGCGATAGCCAGTGTTACTCAGAGCACCGACAGTTTATCACCTGAGTGAAAGGCACAATCCGAAGGACAAGTACATGTGGCAAAGCATGTCTTCCCATAGAGATACGTAAACAAATAAGAGCCGGTGGTGATGAGTAACCTGAAGTGAGCTCACTCCTCCCTGTCCCACCTGGGAGGAGCACAAAAACACATTCCAAGAACATCCCATTTTATAGAGGAACAGAGGTCACAAGACTCTGTTTTTCATACTTGGAAATCTTCTCGTTCATGGACTCTATTCCAAATCACCATTAAAACATTCACTTAAGGAGCTGGGAATATAGCTCAGTGGTAGAACTTACCTAGCAAGCATGAGGCACTGGGTAAACACACACACACACACACACACACACACACACACACACGAATCATTTTTTTTATAATTACCTTAGGAAAAGGCATTATTTATTCCTGATGCCAGCCTTAATAGCAAGATTATTTGTTTGCTATGGCCTGTATAACAAATTATCATAAACGTGATGACTTAAACAACATCTTACTGTTCTGAAAGCCAAAGATAGCGTACAGTTTTTACTGGATCAAGAGTTGTTTCTTGCCCTAGCCAGTTTCCTGTGGTCCATGGCTTTGTTGCCGTTCCCTTACTCCTCTGTCTTACCCTGTCTGCTCGTCTCAGGAGGCACTCTGTGCTTTCATTTGTGGCTCTTCCAGATAATCCAGAGTGACCCTCTTTCTCAAGACCCTTAATCTAGTCACACATTTCAGTCCTCTCACCATGCAAGGTGACATTCAGAGACTAGGGATTCGGTTCTGTGTATTTTTGGCCATCACGACAAGCTCAGTGGGCTACACAGATCAGTGTGATCTTTTCCTGGCATTATCCCATTCTGAGTGCTGTTAATGTATACTGTACCAGCTAATAAATATCACAAAGGAACTGAAGTGCATTTGTCTCTTGATAGTAGTGCATATGACATATAATAACTAGCCATTTCTCCTAGGGGAAAGGAAATGGAGAATTCTGTCAGTGTTACATGGGCTCACAGAAGCAATTTAAAATTACCAAACTGTCACCAGCAATGGGTTGTAAATTTAGATTATCAGCAAAAAATGACTATGGTATAAGGTAAGACATTTCGTAAAAATATATATGTATATATATTTGATCATCTATCTGGTCAGCTTCATATGTATGATTACCCATTGACAAGTTTGCTTTATTTTGTTAATACCATTATGGTCTAGCAAATCCAGAAGAGAGTGTCTTAGTGACATAGGAGTGACAGGAAAAATTAAATTCAACAATTTTCCAGCCTCAAATATAAAGGAAATCTTTACATGTCACTCAATAGGCTTTTTGTTTGCTTGTTTTTGTTTTTTTGTTGTTTTGGGGTTTTTTTTGTTTTTTGTCTTTTTAATCGTCAGATATATACTTTCATGGTTTTGTTTAGAATCTGGTAAGTTCTCTATCTTCAGTGCTCAGAACAAATAAAAAGTTCTTCCTCCCCCATTTAATCTTGAAAGGCCCAAATTTCTGTGGTTGATTTGTTAATGAAATAATAAAATCATCTTTAGGGTCAAAAATGGTAAACAAGCTGGGCTAGATTAGTATGGTTCTTAGTTAGGGGATAGTCAGTAAGTGCTACAAACTGTCAAGTCTGGGTTCATTTTCTCTGTTTATAAAGGGTCTCTCTTTGTAGCTCAGACAATCCTGGACCTTGGGCGAGTCCTATTGGAATTCTTTTTACTTTGTTTTATTTCAGAGATTCCGCTGCTCACCTTTATGGGAGTTGGTGGGTTTAATCACCCCGTTTCCATTTTCTACCACATGAAGTGGTGTTTATGAGAACTGTCGTTTCTGCTTTGTTAGATGGCATGTGGATGTGTGGTCGATGTGTACAGGGAGGGCTTTGTGTGTTCTCTTTCCTGCAGACCACTGTGTAGTTTTGGTTTTCAGTGACTGGATACATTCACTTATCAAAGTTTAAAAAATACAAGCATAACCTACACATTTGAAAGAATACCAACCTTTTGGTGTCTAACTTGGTTACCTTTAAGACACTTGAAATCCATTCAGTTTTGGTTTTCCAGAGCTGAGACTGTAGCTCAGTGGTAGGGCTCTGACTTAGCATGTTCAAGTCAAGGATCTGGATTTTAGCCCCATCACAATAACAGCAACAACAAAACTTAGAAATTTTATTTTGAACAAATACCATTAGTGGGGGTGGGAGCTTTTTATCAATAAAAATAATGTTTACGCCTTTTTAAAATTCTTCTGTTCCAACAGTGATTTTAGTGAAGAGGTCTTATACTACACATCAGGCTGTGCCCCCTCTGTACCTGCTAGTCCTGCACTGACCAAGGCTGGAGTCACGTGGCTGTCCCTACAGTGGAGCAAGCCCTCAGGCACACCATCAGATGAAGGAATTTCTTACATTTTAGAGATGGAGGAGGAAGCCTCAGTAAGTATTAATACGTAGTTTAAATAAGAGTGAGGTTATATTAGTGCAGCATTAATCCTAATACAGTAGCCGTCAGCACAGGAGTTAGCTCCTTCTCCGAGTCATGTCAGACCTTGCTTTGTTCCTGCCTAAGCAAGACTGGGAAGGAAGTCTCAAACTCTTGTGTGTGTGTGTGTGTGTGTGTGTGTAAGAGGTTTGAGGGTTTGTGACTGCTGAAGTCTATACCTACACTGCCAGGACACATTGCATCTTCCAGCCAAAGTCAGACGTCGATTGACTGACTTAGAAATAAAGGGGAACGTCACCACGGCCTTCAGCCTTCTGCGTAGAGCAGTTTCATAGTGTCGCCCTTCTCTTGACGTTCAGTACTACTTGTCGACATACGGCAGAAGAATGAGAGTCACATGGGAGACTGATGCATCCCAAATCTAGTTACCTGCCTCTGCTGGCCTCTCACCAAACAGAGCTTCATTTTGAATTAGAATAGGTCACAGCGGCAGCACAGTAGTAAGAATATACTACAAATCTTTACATTGTATACGTTTAAATGGTGAATCATACTATATTTTCAATTGTATCTCTACTTTTAATAATTTTCAATATAGGAGCTAATACAGTTATGAAATATTGTCACTGGGACTGTAAATAACAATATTGGATCCAAGTCGTACCTTATCTCCTAGTACGGTGAAGCATTTATTTCTCCACTTCAACCCAGCTGTGTGTGCATTCAGGGCAAAGTAAACATGTTAAATATTTATGCATGGTTAGTTCTTGTAGCATCTCTTGGAAACGTGGTTCTTAAAATTGCTTTATTGATAGTGAGATTGCCATTGACTCCAACATAATACCTCTCAGCTCTTAAGTTTGCTGAGACCAAGTAATCTCAATTCTTCTGCAAAAGGTTCTGTAGCATGTTTAGGTTCAGTCACTGAAGGCAGAAGAAATCAAGATGAGAATTACAGTCAGAGGTGAAGACAAACCCAGGGCTTCATGTAGCTGTCACTCCCCATTGTTCTACAGTTAGATATTTGGTGACAACTGCTTTCTCTTTCCAGGGCTACGGTTTTAAGCCTAAATATGATGGCGAAGAGCTTTCTTACACAGTAAAAAACCTGAGACGCAGTACAAAGTATAAATTTAAGGTAAATTTTAGAAGTCCACTAAGAGATGTATTTCTTGTTTTTATTGTTCTTCTTAAGTTGAAAGCAAGTACATACTTCCTTTGTGTATTCCTTTGGTTTTAAATGTTAAGTAATTCTATCTTTTCTAGTGGGCATTTCTGTCTTTTAACTTTTGTGTTATAATAATACTTCTCAAACTTCATGTACTTATATTCAAAACCAGCTTTAACATTTTGTGTAATGTGATATACATATTTAAATATGCATGTAAAAACATACCCAATACAATTTTGGCATGTCGTGCTGAACAGACTCATTATATACTGTTACTGATAAATCCTCAAAGGAGGTAGTATCTACCAGTTTCTTAACTGCAAAGTTGTTCTTTGCCCTTTGGCTGGGCATTTTGTGAGTACTGTGTCCTATGCAAACACTGTATTCCTCACCCGGGTTTCATACCCGATCCAGTGCCCTTTGGGGACTCTTGCCTCAGTCTGTTCTTGCTATGATTGATAATGCTAAATGGTGATGTTTTCACCATATAGTTCTTCCTTGTATCACTTGCTGCTTGAGGCAGTGACAAACTTGGAAGCTTCTGGAATTTCTCTTTCCTCCTCTGGTATCATTTTAGGATATATTTTGGCTTTTAACTTGCTCAGCACTTGGAATAATTTAATAATTAGAGTTAATAGAAACAAACCTAAAATTATAATTGAATGCTTATTAGTTGATAAATTAAACATTGATATTTTTCTACCAGAGCTCATTTAATCAAATCATCTAAGATAAATGATAGAGGGCATTATAAATAGCTTTCATTATTATAAAGCAAACATAAATTTTGGTATTTCGTCAAAATGTTTATAAAAAGAACCTCAATAATAGGAAGTTTGATTTATATAATTTATTAAAATGTTATTTGTTTTATCTTATTTTATAAAGGTTTATCTAAAAATCTGATGACTCTGGGTCATTTCATTTTCCAAATACAGCTTCATATTTGTAAGCTTTATAAAATACCAAGGAAGTGTGTGCTTTGAGTCCAGTTTTCATAGTGATGCTGTCGTGCAGTTGGGGTCTTAGTCATGATTGTACCAACAGGTTTTCTAAGGAGGACAGTACCAGTACTTTTCATAATTTCCTAATTTATTAAATTCTTAGAATGCTAACTATTCTGTAATTGCCACTGACCACATAAGCAGACACACACAGATATGTGTTGAATTCTTCACTGGTTTAGTACATAAAGCAAATTTCTATTTGAAACTTCCACTGTAGCATTTACTTCCAAATGGCAAGGGAGAGGAGCTAGCTAAATAGTGTATTGCCTATTCCAAGTGCCAGGCTTGGGGCGGAGAGTATATTTCCAAGTCAGCTCTTTCATACATGAACATTACTGGATCATAGAAGGGTGTGTGTGGGCTTACTAGCAAATGACAAGGAGGGAGCTGCCATCAAAGCTCAGCAGACATTTAGTGTCATCTGAGTCCTTGTCCCGTCCACTACCAAGTCAGGAACTTGCAGGGCCGTGTACCAGCCACCCAGCAGCTGTCTGTGCTGAATGTGAGGCCCCTTACCCTGGAACAAGAGAAAACACTAGGAAATGCATGAAGTTCTAGCTACTCAGCCTTAATTTTAATCTGCCATGTGCTAGGGAACCTGCCAAGGGGTTTTGAATCATTAAATCCTTTTTTTTTTTTTTTTTTTTGTCTTTCTTTCATAACTTGATGCTGCAAGCTCTTCTCTCAGGAAATTCTATCAAAATAAAATCTTAATACTTATTTTTAAAATCCTGGAATACTGAGTATATTACAGACATATTTATTAAAATACACTCCTTCAGGCACTGATTACGTAACATGTCATAGGAAGCAGTAAGAGCTTGCTTAACATAAAATGCTAGAAATTGGTCCCGAGGATAATGCTGGGATATTAACAGCAGTGACAGACAGCTAAGACTCTGACTGCGCATCTTTAAAATAGTATATTGGAACCAGGCGGTGGTGGTGCACGCCTTTAATCCCAGCACTCAGGAGGCAGAGGCAGACGGATCTCTGTGAGTTCAAGGCCAGCCTGGTCTACAAGAGCTAGTTCCAGGACAGGCTCCAAAGCCACAGAGAAACCCTGTCTCGAAAAACCAAAATAAATAAATAAAATAAAATAGTAGATTGGAACAAAACAGCCACAACAAAAGAGGCTTTGCCACCAGGCTTCTAGAAAATTGGATTTCTGGAAATAGTTTCTCTAGTAGTGAGGCTCCTGAAGGTGGGGCGCTTTGGCCTGGAGCCTGACACCTTTCTGTAGCAGCTGCTTGTTTGTGAAGCTGGCGGAGAGAAGTCGGTTAATTCCCATCTACAGTAGTAGGTTTTCCCCAACCAAAAAAAGCACAGGGCCAGTTGGAGTCAGTGCACATTCTGCCAGACCTTTAAAGAACTAATGCTAGTATTTCTAAAATTAATCTGCAAAATAGAGACTTGGGGAGCATTTTATAATCATAATCATTTTATGAAGCTACTATTACCTTCGTACCAAAACCGCACAAATATCCAAGAAAAAAGAAATTTATACACCAATATTTTTATGAACATATATGCAAAAAATCTGAATAAAACACTTGCAAACTAAATTCAAGAACACATAAAAAATTTTACCCAGTATATTCAAGCTGATTTTATCTCAGAGATGCACTATAGTGCAGCATACATGTATTGATAAATGTAATCCACCATATAAACAGACTGAAAGACAAAGATCATGTGATCATTACATACAGAAAAGTCCTTTGACAAAACCCAACACACCTTCATGATAAAAGTTCTGAAGGGACTAGGCAGTCAAGGGACATACCCTAACATAATAAAGGCAATTTACAACAAGCCCACAGGCAACATCACCATAAACAGAGAAACATAAAGCATTTCCACTGAAATAGGAACAAGACTAGTGTGTCTGCTTTCTCCATACTTACTCAATTCAGGACTTGAAGTCGCAACTAGAGCAACAAGACAAGTGAAGAAGATCAAAGGGATACAAGTAAGGAAAAAAGAAGTCAACTGACATACACTGAGGGAAGAAACATGAGCCACGGAGACATCAAAGCCTAGGGCCACAGTGGCACCTTCCTCCAAGGCCACATCTCCTAATAGTGCCACTCCCTTTGGGGACCATTTATTTTAGCCCACCACACAAACATTAAGTCTCTGTTCTCATCACAGGTCATTGCTTATAACTCAGAAGGTAAAAGCAACCCGAGTGAAGTAGTGGAATTCAGTACCTGCCCCGATAAACCAGGAGTACCTGTGAAACCCTCAGTTAAAGGGAAGATACACTCACACGGCTTTAAAATTACGTGGGGTAAGATGTTCCTGTTTTATTTTGTGTTTGATTAAAATAAATGGGAACTTTTTTCTTCGTTTGTAAATTTTAAGAGCAGTGTAGACTGCCCTCGTGAAAGTATTGGGTGCCTTTTGCTAGAAATTTACTACATTCATCCTTAGAAGGAGAAGAAAAGACATAAGGAGCTAGTTCAAACTCCATGTTCCTTTTTTATGGGTGTTATGTCCAAGTGAATAAATTATTGTTACATCCAGCCATACTCCTCCTTTGTGTGGATTGTTAGATGTCGTACCAGCCTATGGGATGAAAGGCTAGACTCACAGGAAGTTGTTCAGAAGACAGGGATATTGTTGATGGACACAATTTCCAGAATTTGTGTTTTCTCATGAAGAGCACAAGTTATGTCATTTGAATCCGCCAGTTTACCGTAAAGATGCATTTGCTTTCCTGTTAGTTTGCAGCAAGCTGTTGGTGCCAGTTCTTGATAGCATTGTGGTCGTGGAGTTTGGGTGACCGCACTAACTCAGGGTATTCAGATAAGAAGTAGGCCCTCCGTTGAGGGTCCATCTGTGGAAAGCTATGGGTGCACAGACCCTAACCAGGGTTGGCACTAAAAGACCTGGGATCCCCTGTGAGAGGACGAATGGGCAGCTCTGTGTGAAAAGGAGGATGCTGGCCTTGGAGTCAGCTGCACCCGATTCAGCTTAGCTCTCAAAAAAAGAAAAGAAAAGAACAACAAAAACTGAATTTATACACAAGATCAGTGGAACAGCAGAGTGTGCATACTCGATCGTGGCCTGGAGACAGTTAAGGAAGTCACCGTATTACAGGTATCTATGCATTTCAACCTCCATTTAAATCTAAAGTGAATGAAATATTGTGCAACCACTAAAATTTATTGAAGAGCCAACGTATAAATGTGGGAAGATAGGGTGTGTTAATTGAGAAGTGGCGACCACAGTGCAGACAAAGGACGTGTAAACAAGTGTTAGTTACGGTGGTACAGGTGATTCTTTCCCTTCCACAGTCCTGCCCTCAAGGTATTCTGTGTACGGGGTTTTCTGTCTTTTCAGACTATCACTTTTTTTTAATAGATCCACCAAAAGACAATGGAGGAGCACCCATCAATAAGTACGTAGTGGAGATGGCGGAAGGTTCTGATGGTAAGCATCGCTGGTGAAGGTGACAGACAGGTTTGTTCTGGTGAATGAGCCTCCACTCTTCCAGGCTTTGCACTATGTTTGCTGCCGTGCAAATGTTTTTCTTGATGTGTTGGTGATGGTGGTGTTCGTAACAGCTGATTGTGGCCAGTACGATGCACTTCAGATTGTGACCTCAGATGTCAGCCTACTGTCTACCTCTGTTTTTAGACTTACACTATTTTTCTTTTTTCATTTGTTTATATTGTGCCATCCTAGCATGTCCAGACTGATCTTTAGATACTATGTACTTAGTGTTTTTATTAAAGAGTAGTTTATTAAATTAGGTTTATACCCACATGCGCCAGAGGAAAAGTATTCTCTGAAAGTTAGCTCCAATTAAGGTCTTTATGACAAATAAGCTTTATACTTGAGTCACCTGCACATGAGTTTTTATTTCTGTAAAGTGACCTGTTTACTGAAAAAGAAAGGCCTTACAATTATGATTAAATGTGCTATGATGCTGATTCTTTATCCTCTTTGTTATAATATTATTGGACCAGTAAACACATTTAATATGCTTAATTAAAAGCAAATTACTAATCTAAGCCAAAGGCTGTACAGAGATATTTCAGTTCAACCAAACCATGCAGATTTGTCTGGAAGGCTTCTTGCATGAAGAAAATTAAATCATTTCCAGGAAACTCAAGTCAGGCTTTAAATGTTCCCAATGGGTTACATAAACACTTAGTGAAGCCTGAGACACCTGCCTTGTCAGTTATACCAAAATATTAAACATTACCTTGTAGCTGATTGCACACAATTCTGCACTTTTCAGGAAACAAGTGGGATATGATCTACAGTGGCGCCACCAGGGAACATCTTTGTGACCGGCTGAATCCAGGCTGCTACTACCGCTTACGGGTTTACTGCATTAGTGACGGAGGGCAGAGTGCGGTAATGTTTGTAGACTTGTTTACGCTTTAATGTGGACCAAATGGGACAGCATCAGCATTTCCTGCCCTCATTGTTAATATTTGTGTACAAATGTGGAATAGTAATTCCTGTCACCCGAGTGGCTAGTGTTACTATTGCCAGAATATTCCAACAGAATATTTCACTCAGTGTATTTAGGTAAATTTATGGGTGATATTTGACATCCATATCTAGCAGAAATTGAAATTGATACTTTCCTGCACTATAAATTATGTGTCAGGAGAAACCATAAACTGAACACAAATATAATATTTAAATATTTCAGAAAAGCTAACCATTTTGTTATGATTGTTAAGAGACTCAGTAGCCAGGAGTTTAATCCTAGCACTAGGGAGGCAGAGGCAGGTGGATTCCTGGGTTTGAGGCCAGCCTTGTTTACAGAGCGAGTTCCAGGAGAACCAGTACAACATGGAGAAACCTTGTCATAGAAAAAAACAAAAACAAAGAGAAAGAGACTCACTCAGTAACTAAAGTTGTATTTATCCCATCCCAATTCTGAGGACAGTTCTAGAGCCTGGTTCAGTTTGAGTCTATCCAGCATCTTCAGTTAACCTCGTTCAATCCCAGCATTTTTTGTGGGTCAGTGATTGAGTGAGGGTGTCTCCAATCAGACACTCTGGCTGCGTGTTTGGGCTGGCCGAACGGTAGTCCTGCTGTCTGAGCACTCAGGCTTCTCCTTTGAATCTGCTTTTAGGCTAAAACAGCAGCATTTGAGTTCTGCATGGAAGCCTTCCCTCCCCGTGCTTAGGTCATTTCAAACCACAGAATCACTTAGTACTCTGCACTCCCTGCCAAGGTGCTTGCTTCGGTTCCCATCTGTGTTTTTCACTTACTAAGTTTTAGGGGAGCATCCTGAAGCATGTCAGGGGCCCTGGCCCAGGCATGAACTACAAGCAACTCCAGTAGCTAGGCTAAGTGTGCCAGGGTGAGGCCGGTCCTCCTAGTAGATTTGGATAGCACACCGAGTGCCTGTGCTCATTCACACCTTCCTGTTCTTCACTCCTCGGCAGGCAACACATTCAGGCACCTATTGTATTTTTGATGAATTTAATCAAAAATATCTTACTGGAACATTCATAATAATATTTTTCAAGTGGAATTTTACATAATAAAAATACTCCTGTTAGACATGGAAGTATTGTGAAACTAACTGAGTACATCTTGCCCCACAGGCTTGTGGTGCAGTGTTCCATTTTAGCCATTGAGAAAGCTCCCTGGTAGTAAAGGTCTAACTTGGTGCTAGAACACTTCTTTTTCTGTAGAAGAGACCTTCCTGAGTCTGCAGAACCACCCAGAGAAAAAAAGGAAAATCTCCCTGCATTTAAGAACAACAAACATAAGTATCAAAAATTCTTTCTAGTGTGTCTTGAAGCATTCTTTCATAGAATGAATGCCTGTCTGAAAAAAAGTTTGAACAAATAGTATGTGTTTTAAAAGAATGTATATAGCTTAGAAATATGATGATTCATGTTAAAGTAAAATCAAGGCTGGGACTTGTAGCTCTTCACGGTAAGGTGCTTTGCCTGTCATTTGTAAGGCCCTGGGTTCAACCTCTGTCCCATAAAAAGTAAATGAAAACACTTTGTAATAGGAACCAAATGCAATACTGAATAGAAAGGTACTATATATTAGAGAAACTTACCTGGTTATAGAATTGTTTTAGAGGAATAAAATATGCTGACCTTTAGGTTAAAATACAGTTTAAAAACTGTGAATATTAATCTCCAAAAAAACAATAAGGAAGGAAACAGTTTCACTGTCAAAACAGCCTAGAACAGAAACTTCTTAGTTGCAATTGTCTTTGATATTTTATTTGTTTTGCTTCCTAATTACTAAAAGGATTTGCTTTTTTTTCAACTTGTTTTTTAAATAGTAGTTATAGTATATGTGATTTTATTAAATCACATTAATTATTAGGCTTGATTCTATTCAGAACCTTATTTCAGGCAATAATAAAGTACAATTTCATGCTGTTGGTACAGTTTTTGTGTCGTGTTACTGTCCTTTATCAAAGCAATCTGATTGGTTGTTCAAGGCATCTCTTTTTGATTTTGCTTTTGTTTTGGCAGGTCTCTGACTCCTTGCTTGTGCAGACTCCAGCTGTGCCTCCTGGCCCATGCCTCCCCCCCAGGTTGCAGGGTAGACCCAAAGCAAGAGAAATACAGTTACGATGGGGTAATTTCCCTTTGGCAATGAATTATAATGAAGTTAGAACCAAAAGTATTCTTCCTGTTAGAAGACCTAAATCTCTGCACCCTTAGGACCTCCTCCAGTCGACGGTGGAGCACCCATCTCCTGTTACGCAGTGGAAATGAGTCCTGCAGAAAAAGATGAGCCCAGAGATGTTTACCAAGGGTCTGAAGTGGAGTGTACAGTGAGCAGCCTTCTTCCTGGAAAGACATACAGCTTCAGACTCCGTGCCGCCAACAGAATGGGGGTAAGGGACCTGCAGGCTCAGTCGTCGCTCAGGCGTGTTTCATCACACCCACTGTCAAGCCATTTTGTATTAATAAGTTTCTAGTGATAAATAAGAGATACTGTGCCCTATAACTTGCCTTGCTGTCTCTGTACTTTCAAGCGTCAGTTAGTTTGTGGCACTTGAAAAGCATTGTGGTTTCCTTCAGGGGGTGTTGAAAAACCTGTTTGCATGGTCACTAAACTGGTTTTATGGAGCACTTAGTCTCCATTGCAGACCAGATGTGATTCTAGCTTTGCCTCATGGGAAAATGCTAATATTTAAACATTTCTGGCTTATTTATTTAAAACATGCTACATGTATATATAGATAATTCCATAAAATGAGCCAAAGTGCTGATAACCTCACTTTGCACCAGTAACCCTGGGGCTCTGCGAGTGTGCTCCACACCACTGTTGATGCCCTCCCCTCTCCATTATTGCAGATTCCCGGAGACAAAGCAGTTGCTTATGTGTGTGCCACATTTTTTTTTAACTATTCCATAATTTTTTTTTTTCAAATGTAAGCTGACGGGTCCCTTTATCACAGTACTGCGGACTTCGGTGTTTTGTCTCATATCTTGTCTCTAGCTGAACAATAGTTTTACCTGTGAGCATATTTAAGTATTGTGATTGTGTTGCTTGCAGCAGTCCTTATTGAAGCCGCCATTGTCCACAGCCCCCAGCTGCAGGTCACTGTGGCACACGTAGTGCTGTGTCTTCTTTATCTACTGAGTTTTACTAGTTTGTCAAAATGACTTTAGATATTTGCTTTGTCTGCTTCCGTTAGATACCCATTTTGATCTTGCTACTTCAGATTTTAAGATAAAATTGATGCCTGTTATCTCCCAGGCCTTTATTTGGTTCCTGTCTTCAGTTCTCACATAATTTCTTCTTACTCCGCCTACCTAATTTACTGATGCCCTGATCTTTTTGAAAAAAAAGCAGTTCATGAAGGGAATAAGGGAAATTAAGGTTTTGGGGAGAGAAAGTATAGCAAATGAAACTTAAAATTCCCCATCTACTTCCACGGTTGTTAGATCAGTGAAAACACCTGTAGAGTTATTACCAAATTAATTTTGAAAAACTTAATTTCTGTTGACTCTTTAAATACAGTGTTCAGTGAACATTTAAGGATGAAAAAGGAAAATTGTGTTCTGCTTGTTTTTTAGTTCGGACCATTTTCAGAAAAATATGATGTCACTACAGCTCCTGGGCCACCAGACCAGTGCAGACCCCCTCAAGTGACATGCAGATCTGCGGCCTGCGCACAAGTGAATTGGGAGGTATTGTAGCTCCCCTGGTTTACCTGGTTTCCTAAGTGATTGAAGTAGTGCGGAGAAGAGAATAAAGCTCCGCCCCCTTTCTGCTCCTTCAGTTACTGTGAAGAGTGAGTCCTGGGGAAACCGCTTGGTGAAAGTGAGTTAAGTGTGTGAGTAGGGAATGCTTGCTCCTGAGTATCTAGACTCAGATTATACTGTTTTTACCAAAGGCTTCGTTTCCTTACTGAGTATTCCACCCAGCGGTGAACTCTGACAAACGTTCATAAGATGTGGTATACTACTATTTCTCTCAAATTCATTATCACTGCTGTATTTACTGTATATTGTAATTGGTCAGTAATGATAATCAATTTCAGTTTCCTTTGAAATTTAATGATGAAAATATTTGTGTCTAAATTAACATTTATACAAATTATTTTCAAGTTGTCTTCAAATTAATTTTTTAACTTTATCTAATTGTTTGTCTAAGATACTCTGACTCATTCCTTCTGGTATGAGGCAGTTATATTTTTAACCATTCGGATAGTTTTAATGAATAAAAGTGTAAAGTTGTACATGGCTGATTGTGTTTAGATGTTTTAAATACATTCAGAAGCAGTTCTATTTTTACTGTGTTAGAGGAGAGAACATTTTTGCTCCAAAGCTATTTAATGTGAAGACTAAGAAACTGTCCTTTCTTGAAGACTCCTTCGACTAACGGAGCTGATGTCACAGAGTACCGGCTGGAGTGGGGAGGAGTTGAAGGAAGTATGCAGATATGTTACTGTGGGCCCGGCCTCAGCTGTGAATTAAAAGGACTCTCACCAGCTACGGCCTATTACTGCAGAGTCCAGGTAGGTGACCACCGGTGCCTCAGCACACACTCTGTCCAGAGTCTTCTGCTCCGAGGCCACGGTCACAGTCACGTCTCTATTAACTTTACTTTATTCACTTGTAGGCTATGAGTGTTGTGGGCGCAGGTCCTTTCAGTGAAGTTGTAGCCTGTGTGACTCCACCATCAGTTCCTGCCATTGTGACTTGTCTTCAGGAAATCAGTGATGATGATATAGAGAGTCCCCATTACTCCCCTTCTACCTGCCTTGCAATTAGCTGGGAAGAGCCTTATGACCATGGTTCAGAAATCCTTGCCTACAGCATTGACCTTGGAGATAAGCAGCCCTTGACAGTGGGGAAGGTAACAAGCTATGTCCTAGATGGTTTGCAGCCGGATACAACATATAGGTACACCCCTAAGTCTGTGTGTATGTTTGCTTAGACCAGAGAAGTGATTTAAATAAAAGAATCGTAAACTAAACTATTTTTGTATGTCATTTAGAATACGAATTCAAGCTTTGAATAGCCTGGGAGCTGGCCCCTTCAGCCATACAATTAAATTAAAAACTAAGCCCCTCCCTCCCGATCCACCGCGGCTGGAATGTGTTGCCTTTAACCACCAGAACCTTAAGCTTAAATGGGGAGAAGGAACCCCGAAGACATTGTCAACAGATGCTGTTCAGTACCACCTTCAGATGGAAGATAGAAACGGAAGGTGGGGCTTCTAGTTTCTTTCTCATACATATATTGGGGGTTAATGAATGTCTATAGTGTAAACAGTTTGCCAGAGCAGAGTGAAGGCTATCATAATGGGCCACCTAGGTGGTTCAGTGGATAAAGACACTTGCTGCCAATCTCGCCCCTGAGTTCAATCCCTGAGACCCACAGGATGGAAGGAGAGAACCAATTCTACAAGTTGTTGTTTGACTGCACATGTGCACCATGGCGTATATGTCACGGGCACATACACACGGGCACACACAGAGACTTAATTAAAATGTAAATTTTAAGTGTATGTTTCCAGACTCTCAGAAGGCTCCCTCTGGCTTTCCTGCTGTAACTCCAGTGATACCAAGTAGGCTATTCTGGAGCTCTGCCTGTCAACTCTTGGCTAAGCTGTAAAGGAACTCTTCATATTGATTTCCAGTTGGGCACAATATGCAGAAAGTGGTTGTGATTTGCTCAAGTCTTCTGAGTCCTAGACAGCAAGATTATGAATCACTGCCTCACTTTGCTAATGCACGGCCTCCACATTGAATCAACAACAACAGTTCAGTCCCCTACTCACTGGCAGGTCCTCATTGGGTTCTGTGATTTGTTGCAAATACTTTATTTCAATTATAATGTGTTATTCCAATTATTTTTTAACATTATTTAAATACCAACATAGGACTGTTTATTCACCCTGCTACAAAGAAACCCTGTCTCAAAAAAAAATATCCCTTTTTTAAATAAAAAAAAAGAGAAATTTAAGTGCAGATTATCTTGTAGCTCAAGTTTATGCTGCAGACAACAAACTTTATGATTATGACTTGTTTAGAAATAACTCGTAGTAAAAGCCTTGCCTTCGTGTTGTTCTGATGCTTTGGCAAAGATGTACCAAAAGCCTGAGAAGAGACTTCAGATGGTTAAGCATTAGATTAGTGATACATTTTTCCATAAACCAAATCAGATTGGGAGGTCTACATCTGTGATTTTTATTATCTGGTAGAAAACATAATTGTCAATTACTCCTAAGGTTAAGGGTTTAGAGTCACATATTCTCAAATAATATGCCCCATTTTACACTGTAGTGCTTTTTTAAAACATTTTTATGGTGGTGTAAACTTGATTCTTTCTGTTTCAGGTTTGTCTCCCTGTACAGAGGGCCTTGTCATACGTACAAAGTGCAAAGGCTCAATGAGTTCACATCCTACAAGTTCTGCATTCAAGCTTGTAATGAAGCTGGGGAAGGCCCTCTCTCCCGAGAATATGTTTTCACCACTCCAAAGTCTGTCCCATCCGCCTTGAAAGGTAACGTGTATCCCCTGAAGCTGTTTTCTTTAATGAGGTGCTTTATTCTAATTAAAATTTAGCCCCAAATGTCTCCCCATCAGTTACATTAAAGCATAGAGAGAGCACACATGCTAAGCGTTCCACTCAGTCATCATGGCTGTTTTATGTGGTAGTTTCACTAATACTCAGAAAAGTCACTCACCTTTTTATGATCTGACAGAAAATACTAAATTGAATAAATAAGTTGTGTGTTCTAATTAAGTCTACTTGGTATTTCTGTTCTTGTTATTCAAAGAATATATATCACAAGCCCTGGTTATGTTAATGTTTCTTCAGATTGGGGGAGCCAGATCTCCTCTAAGAAAGACAAATGTTTGTTTAGCTTGGCCACACACACACACACACACACACACACACACACACACACACACACGTACTCATGTGCATGCGCACTAAGCACATGTTTCTAACTTTGAAGTAGCTCTCATTTTAAATTTTTCTGGCAAGGATTGTACTTTGTGTATTTATCTAAAGAGATGAAAGTTGATTGCACTCTGAGAACTGGTGAGACTGCTGGGGCAGTTCCTGTATCTGATTGTTAAGCAGACCCCAGCTAGAGCGCTGTCTGTAGCGAGCCTACCTGATGTCGATGAGTTGTGCTCCTCATTCACTTGCTCCCTTATCCAAGTCAGCGTCTCATGGCTTCATAAAGATTGCTGCTGTTGTTTTCATTACTTCACATGCCTGTTGCAGAAGTTCACCATGTATGTTTATAACTTGTTTTAGAGATTTGATTTTAATTAAAACAAGTATCTGTGTAATGTGTCTAATTAAATTAAATGGAGCTGATATTATTTATGTTTGTTTCATCTAGCCCCCAAAATAGAGAAAATAAATGATCACATTTGTGAAATTACATGGGAATATTTACAGCCAATGAGAGGTGACCCAGTTATTTATAATCTTCAAGTTATGGTGGGAAAAGATTCAGAATTCAAACAGGTATGTATCAAGATACCATTTTATATGTACATAATTTTTAATCTTTAGTTTTTATTCTCAGTAGAAGATTTGACTGTATTTACTCTCTAATTAAGAAACATTTGTCCAGTGCATACTGCTTTCCAGCTATCTTGGAACTCACAATATTTTGTGAATGTACTGTCCTTGGATAGATTATTCTTTGATCCAGCAGTGATTCTTTCAGCTCAAGCTCTTTGCCAGCAATCAGGACACAGCAGTGAGAAGTCACAGTGGAGTGGAAGGACACACCTCAGTGTATACTATGTCAGATGGTTGCAAGTACACTGGAAAAAGATAAACTGAGTCAGAGGACTGGGGAATACTGTAGTCCCCCGAGTGAGTGCTGTGAGAGCAGTAACCATGAAGAGGCCCAGGGCAGCAGAGTGCTTGTTCAATTTCATCAGCAGTCAAGGGAGCCCTAGGACAAACTTGATGGAGTCAGGTATTACACTTCTCAGCGGTTACTACTGCAAGCCCCATCCCACCTCAGTAGCTGACCTACACAGCAGGCTTGACGAGCCTTGCTGAAGCCAGACCTGACGTTCCTGGTTCCCCTTCAGCACTCCAGCCCCTACAGACTTAGTCTGTTGAGAAGTGAACAGTAAGGAGGCCATCATGCTACAGAGGAATCCTATGTGGAAATCATACTGACATCCACGGGTATGCAGTAACTTTTACTCCTAGTGAAATTAGAAGCCGGGAGAGGATTTTTGTTTTCTACATCAAATAGTTAGGTAATCAGACACACTTTGATTACATTGTTGAAATTGGAGTAGGACAAAGACAGAAGCAGGGAAATCAGTAAGAAGGTTTGAGTAATAATAATAATTATTATATTGTAATGTGTTTTGAAGAGCATCTAACAAGATGAAGGTCTAAGGAAGTCAGTATGTTAAGTGTTGTAGTTAGTAATCTAAAGTGAGTGATCTCTGTATTATTGCTATTATTATCCAGTGCTTAACTGTAACAGTATAATTATAGTGAATATAACAATAGCCTTGTATGATGCAAGTCTAGGGGAACTGTCACTTTTCTTCATTAAATCATCTGTTAATTGATTTAATAGTTATATTTCAAATTAATTTATAGATGAGCAGTTTTACTTCCCAGGAAGAAGCAAAATTAATATTAAAGAAAATATAACTGTCTAGCTGCATGTTTAAAGAAAATAGAGATCCCACATTTTGGTAATATATGAATTTTAATAAGTTTATGTTACTACATGAAACAGTAAAGCTAATTCTAACTTGGCTTTAAAACTAAATTAGTGTCATTTAAGATTACTAATTATAAAACTGAAAGGCTGACTCCCCCCCAAATCTCACTCTTGCTGTCGTCCCTCTAAGTCCCCAGCACTTAACCAAGTCTTACAGCTTACTGGCAAGGTAACACTCCAGAAGCTGCAGGTCATCTGAAAAGAGTTCCGTGTTGTTGTTGTTGTTGTTGTTGTTTCGTTTTGTTTTTTGTTTTTCTGGAATGTTTGTCGTTTACTTGATGTTCAGTATGCATAGGACAAGAAGTGTAAGGGAGCAGAGTTACTGTTCTGAGTCACTAAGGCTGTTCTGATTTCAGGGAACTTGTTTGGATTCAAGCAAGCACAACGTGCAGGATAGGTAAAAGCTTGGGGTATGACTGCAGTCCTAGCACTGGGGAGCCTAAGGCTGGAGGAATAGCTGTGCAACCAAGTCTTAGGGGGCTGGAAACTCCCAAGTCTGAGATTCAGTAGAAGACACCAGGTATTGATGGGTCTCTGTTCTCAGTTGTAGGCATTTTTAAGAAAAGGATTATTATTTTAAATTACTAATTTCCCAGCCAACCTATAAAATCCTGATTAGCCTGTAAGGTTGAATCCTGGCAGCAGCAGGTCCTATAACCATAGGCCAACCTCGGAAACAAATTACTGTGCCTTTCTTCACCCTTCGTCAGTTGGTGGCTTTGCCCAGACCTTGCTGCCCTCGTGGCCTGTGCTCCTCCTGACTTTACTTCATCTAGAGTTCCCCCCTTCTCGAGAACGGATTTGTTGTATTGCCCTCTCCCTGATACACATTGGTTTTTTTTGTTGGTAGAATGAGCAGAGGCTCCCTGGTGAGAAAACGTCTGTGAACCTCTGCTGTCAGCTGGGCACTGCTAGCGCTTTGACAAGCAGTGATTCACCTTAGTCTCATAACTGCCATAGAGTTAGCTGTCACTGTGCCTAGTGTACTGAGGTAAGGTCTCGTGGAGCTATGAAGCCACCATGCAGGGATGAGGTCATAGGGCAGCCAGCTCTGGTAGATGACTTCCTCTTCCCTATGACAACCATGTGATTCCTACAATGTTTATTTTTCCTCTAAGGCATGACCACCGAGTTAGGTTTTAAGATTCTAGTCTGATTCCAAGTCACCAGTCTCTTTCTGAAGTTGACAAAGTGATTCACAGTAAAATCCTATAAACAACTTCCCTGCTGTTGTTTGATTGGACAGATGCTTCAAAATGTATAGAATTTCACTGCCTAGGCTGTCTTGGTGAACAAGATTATATAATCTCCTCTCATACAGTGAGTTCATGAAGAACAAGAAAAGATGACTTCTTTTTCATTTGCTTGAGTAAAGCAGGCAAATGCCTGGGAATCTCTGTACTTGATTAACTTACTTGTAAACTGTGAGGCCACATCTCACGTCCTCACGCTTGCAACATACTAGCCAGTACTTTAATGGGTGGGGTGTTTACAAAAGGTCATTTAAAAGACCAAGTAGAGGCTAAGAGATGGCTAGGTGGGTGAAGTACTTGCCATCAAGCTGAGGACTTGAGCTTGAGCCCTAGCATCCACGTAACGACCAGATGCAGCAGCATGTGCCTAAAACCCCAGAGCTTGGGAGGTGGACACAGGAGAGTCATGAAGATAGAGACGGGTTCACCGAGACTCTCAGAAACTAGTAATGAATGAAGCAGAGAGTGGCAGAAGACAGTGAGACAGAGTGTCGCCCTGGCCTGCACGTGCCATGTCCACACACTGCACGTACACAAAGATAGAATGAGCGATACTCATAACCTTTATGTCTAAAGTATCCAGAACGTGACTGTGCTGATGTTTTCTGTCCAGGCTTCTTACCCCATTCTTCTTCCAATATTTCCTTAATAGATTTACAAGGGCCCTGACACTTCATTCCGGTATTCCAGCCTTCAGCTGAACTGTGAATATCGCTTTCGCGTGTGTGCCATTCGCCAATGCCAAGACCCTGTGGGGCACCAGGACCTGGTAGGTCCCTACAGCACCACAGTGCTCTTCATCTCCCAGAGGACAGAGCCGCCGGCCAGCGCCAACAAAGACACTGTGGACAGCGTGCGGACCAGGCGCACCCTGAGTGACGAGCAGTGTGCTGCTGTCATCCTGGTGTTGTTCGCTTTTTTTTCCATTCTGATTGCCTTTATCATTCAGTACTTTGTAATCAAGTGAAAATATAACTTTATTTTTAACACTGTATTACATTTTATTTTGTCATGTACTAAAATTATTTCTGTATTGCTTTTACAAAATGGTGGCATTTAGCACTGGCATTGAGACTCTATATTGAAACATGTTTTTGGCATTTTCAGTGCTTATGTTGTTAGGCAAAGGCTGGCACTTCATGAGAATTCAGCCTCAGAAACATCATTTTGGGGAGAGCTTTTTGTTTTGATCTTTGATTGGGACTTTTCCCCCCTTTTTCCTTTTTTTTCCTCCCCCCTTCCCCCCTTGGATATGCCTTCTAGTAGGACAAACTTTCTAAAGGGCAGCATTTATGATTGTTTTGACCAGTTAGCATAAGTGTAACAGTGATAACCACATCTGTTTGTTTCCATGATGATTGCCATGTGGAAATTTCAAATTGACTAGAATTTACACTAACATGCTCTACGAAACTTGTTCAAGTCTGATGCTGTGAAAGCAACCTAGTGCTATATTTCTACCTCCTCATTTGTCTTAATTGTTTGGTAAGTGGGATTTTGATGAATAACTGGAGGGCTTAGCAAACAAGAACTGGATGAAGGAATCTGAGTGAGAAAAGGCTTCCTGTTTGGTGAGTGTGGAGTTCTCCTTACACTACACGTGAGTTCACAAGTTAAGTCCGAGAAAGCACAGACCCCAGAAGTACTGATCTTTACTTGAACAGTACCTCTTCTTGGGATTGGAGAGCAGAGAACTTTTAAATAGTAACTGAATTTGAATCTCATTAAGCTCCTGTTTTCTGGGCCTTTAAACTGTGTGTGTGTGTGTGTGTGTGTGTGTGTGTGTGTGTGTGTGTGTGTGTGTGTGTGTAAGTGCATCCACGTGCATATGGGCTATGTTCAGACTGTCAGGTAAGGAGACACGTGTCTACACTTGTCATCTGGTCTAGGCTAGCTTGGAAGGACTCCCAATGGTTTTTGCAGCATCTCCTGTAACTACTGCCGTCGCCATCAGAATTTCTAATCAAACTCAACCTTTTTGTTTGGGGTACCAAATCTGAAGACAAAATTAATTTGCACCAGTAAACTTCAAGCTGCTTTCTTTCTTGAGAAACTAATGTTTAATGTATAATGTCTGTTTGGATACTGTTCCAAATCGTTGATTGCATGTGGGTACCGTTGCATTAGAGCACTTTGCAAATCGCATAGTTCATTTCTGTCTTGTGAGCTTGCCTTTGTGAGTTGATGGATGATCAGATTGAATTTTGTTTTATCGCATTGTACATCTCGCCTCGATGTCAATGACTGCCAGTAATAATACAGTCTGCAATGAATTTATATGAAATTTTTGTTTTATCGCATCTGTTATCTGTAGACATCTGTAACTAGCTTCTTTAATTTATTATTTGAATTTTAGAGTAGTGGATCACTAATTTTTAGTTGCTGAGGTTTGCATTTTAGTGATTACTAAGCACTCTGTCTGTCAAAAAGAAACGTATGTTTTGTGCTTTGAAGATCTCTGAAGAACTTCCCTTGTAGTAGAATGGGCATGTATTGTAATTGTTTTATGTCAAATAATCTGCGCTGTAGAAAACACATTAACGTTTGTTCAAAAAAAAAAAGATAAACTTGGCCTCTCCAAGTGGTAAGAAAACTCTGTCACTATAATATACTGTATGTTTACATTTTATTTAATCTCTTACAAATAGGGTGATGACTTGTCCCCCAAACAACCGCGATTACGATTGTTTTCTAGAAACTTCTTCAAAGTGCCACATTTGGCAGTACAAATGAGTCTGAGTGTAAGAGCCCAGAGATTTCTATATAGTTGAATGTCTAAAATGGTAAAATGTGCCACACAGTGGCTTATGTTTTTCATAGTAATTCAAATGAACTCCTATTTTTGATAGTAAATGTCATTTAATAGTGTACTCGCCATTTGAGCCTCACTGCAAAGTTAGTGCAGAGGAGAAAACAATTTTTAATGTAATCTTGATTTTACCTCATATACTGTACATTCCAAAAACTCAACTTTTTAAAGATTATAGATACACTACCAAACATATCACCTTAAAATTGTATAAGGTTGAGCTTCATACAAGTGAAAAAATATAATCTCATAAGAATACATAAATATGTAGCAAAAGTATCTGTAAAATCCATGGAAAATAAAAGTTGTATCATTCTTTTTTGAGATATGGTTTTTTTTTTATTCATAAACAGTTCATCATTGGCTGCCTGTGTAAGAAAGTGAACTATCTCCTCCCTCCCAAGGGGCTCACAACAGTTTCCCCCATGGTATTGAGCTTCAGCCTGCGCAAACACATACTCATTATTCAAGTAAGAGTCCAGTAGACTGGAGAATGAATTGGAAGCTTTACTCCAGTGCTCAGGAGGCGGGTGCAAGTGGGTCTGTGGGTTCTAGGCCAGCCAGAGCTTCGTAGTGAGACCCTGCCTCAAAATAAGAGTTTAGAAGCTTCATCCTAATGGGTTCATCTTGTGCAATTCCTTAAATGTCTTGTTCGCATTACATAAAAGTTGATTCTGGTATAAACTTCCCATTGGAAAGAAAAGAAAAAAATTATAGTCCCATCTACTGAGAGGCAGAGGCAGGGGGATCATTTTGGCCTAGGAGTTAAATGCCAAGCTGGGCAGCAAGATTCTCTAAAGAAAACAAAAAAACTTGCCCAGGAGGAATAAAATCCCTGACCCCAAATTCCTCATCTGTTAACATTTCTTCACTACCAGAAGCCCAGAGCCTTCCTGTTCCTGATGCCGCTGGGTCTGCTCCACTGCAAAGTTCAACTTTCCCTTGTTCCCCACTAACACTCAGTCCCACAGGCCTCCTCCAGAGTTCATTGCTAGTGTAGCGAATCCCTGATGGCCACTGTGCCATGTGCATGGTGCTGCAGTGACGCTCCAAGTCGAGGGTGAGCAAAGGGATCAGAACCGTCGCTCCACAGTAGCAAACACGGATGAGAACATCCTGTGGAGGGCATCAGAGCCCTGCACAACACTGCACCTGTTGCCTCTGTCTGCCTTTCCAGGGCTTAGCTTCTAACACAGGTACCTTTTCACCAATGTGAAGCAGATGAAGAAGCAGAGAGGCCTCACGTGGGGTGGTCCAAGGAGACAAGCACACAAAACTGGTTTAAAACCCCTGATCCTCTACCATCAGAAAAAGGTGATGTTGTCATGTTACAGTCCTTTTGTCTAGGTCATCATTTTCTCCCATATGTTCTTTATGTTTCTGTTTCTTGCATCAGAATTATCTATCATGTAGCCCAGGATGGCCCTGAACTCCAGTCCTGTCTCCATCTGCTAAGTGCTGGAATTGTATGTGTGCACCACCATGCCCAGTTTTTCCCTGGTGATCATAGAAACAACGCAGGGAGAAAAAAAAAAAAGTGACCAGTAAATAAATACACAGTTGTGGTCATCAAACAGTCAGCATTTACAGATGAACCTTCGGATGTTTCGATGTTGCAATGGCAGCTTTTTCATCTCATGCTTGAAAGGGATAAGCTCACCCCCCGGCCACACTGAGCCTGCCTCTGTTCCCCAGGAGTAGCTGAGATGAGCATCCTCTGCAGAGTGACAGGAAGCTGGGCCATCACTGGATCTCACCTGCATTTGCCCTGCTGTCTCTGCTATGCAGAGAAACCTGGAGACACCTGAGCCCAGATCCATGCGATGGTCACATCCTAGAGGTTTGTTAACTGAGACGCAAGCTCTAGGTCACCCTGCCAGATTCCTCTTCCCAAGCCAGCTTTGCTTAAGATGGATTTTCTGGGACTGGTAAGATGGCCCGGTAGTTGAAGGCACTGGCAGGCAAGCCTGTGGACCTGAGTGCAATCCCCGCAACCCACATGGCAGGAGAACTCCCTCAGCAAGTTGTCTTGGAGCAGCGCATACAGTTATTCACACACACGAACCATTTCTTGACACCTGGAGTCTAGGAACTAGGAGGCTGAGTGAGAAGGCAGTGGCTGCCTGGGAATAGGGGGAGCTGTGGGTACCCGCTGTGGACACCAGTCTACAGGTGGCCGCCTCTGGGGATAGGGCCCCAGACCTGCCCTACCTTTCCTGCTCTACAAGACATACTGAAAATGCGAAACATAGAATTTCCCAAATCTGGTTTGTTAAATGTTAGGAAATGTGGGCTGGCGATAGCCTAGCTCAGTAGTAAAGCCCCAGCGTAGTGTGTGCAAGGCTGTGTGGCTTCTAACCGCAGGACTGCTCATACAAATAGCAGATGTGTTAAAAAATGTGTCAGTTGCTGTGGCTGTTCACCTTTCCATGACTGTCTCAGATAACCGCCCTTCTGTGGATTAGAGGCCAAACCTATGAAGTCGTCTGTAAAATTCCAGTTGTAGACATTCCCCCCAAGCCTTTCTCACCTGCCCTCCTAATCTAGTTTCTGGAAGACTTCCAGCAGACTCCAGCTCTGCTTAGCTCTCCCTATGGCTACTAATGTTAGTTTGCGCCCAGCAAGAGGCCACAGTGCTCATTGGCCTTACCAATGCACTGGGCAGCCCCAAGTAATAGGCAAGAGGCTGTTACTCTAAGCCGTTAAAGATTGAGTTAAAATATGCAAGGGCTCAAATAGTATGCACTAGGTCTTGTAATCAGGACATCCTAGTCTGTCAAAGGCCTAAGAGGTCTCCTGGGGTTGTCATTTAAAACACACCTGGAAGAGAAGTCACACCATGCAACAGGGCTTACATGGGAGGTTTATTGGAAGAGAAGAGAGAAGGGTGCAAAGGGGAGCAGAAATTGGTCCCTGGAGACAAAAGCGGTGGAAGAGAGGGAGAAAGAGAGAGAGAGTGAGAGAGAAAGAGAGAGAGAGAGAGACGGGGTGGGGGGAGGGAGGGAGGAGGGGGAAAGCAACACATTTCAAAAGGGAATGTAGTGAATGTGCCCAGGAGGTCCTCTTAGTGGCTACAGCTGAGGACATGTTCTGAGGACCCTAAGGTCAGGCCAGTATGGATGTCTAAATACTAACATCCTTCCCTTTGGTTTATAAAAAGGTGAGGTGGGGATGCGAGCTCTTTTTTCTTGAGACTGCTTCTAGCTGACCTGGGACATTAGACTCTCGGGGTGGAGCTGAGAAAACTGGGGAGTTGGCCATGTTCTGGGGTAGTTGGTTGTTTTACTTTGCTGTCCAGGCTCTGTGGAACTGTCCGGTATCCCTTGGATTTGGCACAATGCTATTCTAGGTGAATCCAAACCACTTCCTGGGAAACCCATGCACGTCTGATAGACTCTGTGCTTCCAGCTCTGTGGCTAACTGTTGGTAGTCCTACTGTAACAGCAGCTAATTTGTTTGATTGGAAGTTTTGAATATATTATTGAGGATACATAGAGAGGAAATTGATGAAGCAGGATGTGATTAATAGAATCAGGAGAATGCAGATCAGTCTGGGTGAATGCAAGGATATTTTAAGACTGAGAGCTGAGAGGGACAAAGAAAAAAGCATCCTTGAGATCCAGAACTGAAAAATGAGAAGTCCCTGAAGGTATAGTGGAAAGAAGGGTATGAGCATTAGGCACCATGGGATAGGGGGACTATTGCAGAATTGATGAGCCGGAGGTCTTGAACTAGGCAATAGCTCCCATTAGGTTTCTTAACTGGAAGGTATGTGAAGATTGAGTCTGCTCATTTCCCAGCCACCCAGACCTGAATAATAACACAAAACTATATCATTTGTTTCCTGGCTGTGCAGACCCAAATAACACAGAAACTATATTACAACACTGTTTATCCAATAGCTTAAGCATATTTTTAGCTAACTCTTGTATCTTAAGTTAGCCCATTTCTATTAATCTGTGTATCACAGGTGAGAATGTGGTAAGTTTCTGGCTGGCTACTGGCTGTTTTCTCCTTCAGCAACTACATAGCATCTCCTTGACTCCACCTACTTTTATCCTCTATCTCTGCTTGGAATTCCTGCCTTGCTCTATTCTGCCCTGTCATAGGCCCAAAGAAGATTCTTTATTAACCAATGGTAATAAAACATTTTCATAGCATACAGAGGGGAATCTCACATAGAGGATGTAGGATGAAGTAGATTTTTCCCCCTAGGATGTTAGAGAGATAGGTTTAAGTCCCCTAAGGCTCTGGATTGGAAGTGGGTACTAGGCTTGGGTGATGTATCATATAGGGTCTTCTAATTGAATAACAGTTGGGGAATGGTGTCTAGCAACAGAGGGTTTTTGGGTGTCCAAGACTGGAAGACTGGCAGAGGAAATGACATGTTGGAACCAGTAGGGTGGGAATCTAGGAGAAGGAGGAGAGGAGATGCTGGTGAGTCTGGGATCAGGTGGGTGTTGGGAGCAAAATAAATAGAAGCTCCTACTTTGACTTAAAGATCCCTTTCCAGTAAAGGCACAGGGCAGGTTAGCACAACCGTAAATGAATGAGCAAGAAGAAGACCCCTGAAATGCAATTGAGTGGAGGGGTCTGATGAGGTAGATAAGGCTGTCCCCCTACCCCAACAGTAGGGAGATGAGAAGGAGAGGTGGGTCCCAAGATTCCCTCAAGACCACGTGTGTGGCACTGGTGTCTGGGAGGAAGCACATGGACCTCCCTGATGCCATAATGTCTACCAGGAGCTCCCTGTTGGAGATTATGATAGTTGGGTCAAGAAAGCCTGGGTTCCTTCAGTTGTCCATGGCCAGGCCTAGAAGGTCGGCTGTAGGGCGGTCTATATTTGATGTTCCTATGTCAGGAGGTGCATGGGGGCAATCAACTGACCAAGGTGCCTCTTGATTACACTTAGGATATGGTTCAGGGGGCTTTTAATCCCACCACTTGGGGGGCAGAGGCAAGTGGATCTCTATGAGTTTGAAGCCAGCCTGGTCTACAACATGAGTTCTAGGACAGCCAGGGCTACACAGAGGAACCCTGTCCTGAAAAAAAATATATAAAAAATTTTAAAAAGTGAATTGTAATATAAATATGTATAACCCATGTAAAAGTATTATTTAATAGTGTGCCCACTTCCACCCCCCAAAAGGGGTCTCAGCACACAGGTTGAGAACCACTGAGCTAAATCCTGCTGAAGCTATGCATTTTCAGTGAACAGCAATGAAGTCAAAGCACACGTGGAATAGGCAAAGCAGAGTTTAACCAGAGAGGTGGCTGTGCTTGGGGTGGAACTGTGAAGGCAGCAAAGACAAGAACAAGGACACTGAGGGTGTCACTGCCCAGGGAATTTAGTGGGGGAGAGGGGAAGGAAGCCTGGCCCTGAGGCAAATGAGGGACAAGGAAAGACAGAAGAACCCAATAAGGTAAAGGATTACAGGAATACCCATGGGGAAAAGTGAGTTACAAGGAGCAGTCAAAAATAGGGATGGAGAGCTGGCAAGATAAAGGTGGGGGTTCCCGAATCCTTAGGTAAGCGGTAAGTTCAGTCCACCAGAGTTGGGGTAAAGGGCCTCTCATTATCATTTACAGAAATGAAGTCAGCAGTCCAAAGGGCCAAGATCATAGGTGAGGTGTGTTTTGTCCTGGAACTGTGCTTACTGGAGGTGGTGAAGCATCTGAGCCTCAGGGAATGAAGGTGAGAGACAGGGTTGGAGAAGGCAGGGTCTGGTGCGGTTCAGTGGAAGCAGGCTTTAGAACAGCAAGAAAGAATGATAACAGCATCCCTCACAGTGCCCACGCTTCTTGCATTTATGAGAGAATGGCAGAAGACATTTGTCCCAAATTTCAGATCCAAAAGAGAAGGAGTTACTTGAGAGGAGAGGTTGAAATTTTTTATTTTAATTTTTTTTATATTTATTTATTGAAAAAACAGTGACTTAATTTTTTTTATTTTTTACATTGACTTTGAATATGTATACACATATGTACCAGAACAATGGATTCCGGGAGACAACTTGCAATCACCCGTTCTCTCTTATACCAAGTGGAACCTGGGGAATAGAACGCAGATCTCCAGGCCTTACTTCTGAGCGTCTCACCAGCCCCCAGACTGAAATTTGAAATCACAACAGAACGAATGAAAAACTTTGCTAGAACGGAGTTTGCTCGCGAAGATAAAGGCTTTTGGTGGGAGAGCTGTTGAGAAATCCAAGTAGGAGAGGATGATGGAGGAGTTAGGGAGCTGAACTGATCATCCAAATCCTAGTGAGCCTTGAATAAGTGAATAGGCTTCGCACATGCGCATGAGGAGTAAACTGAAAACGCAGAGCCTGATGGGAAGTCTCGTCTATTGTCAGACTGCAAGCAGCCTGCGTTTTTGCTCTTTCTTTTTTGTGTGTGTGTTCTGCTGAGATTTAATCTTGCTTTTTTTTCCAGTCTTCCCCCACGGTGTCCACATTCCTTTTTCTTCTTTTTAAAATTGTTCTCTCATACAATACATCTCAGCTACAATTTCCCTTCCCTTTGCTCCTCTCAGTCCCCTCCCTTGCTTCCCTCTCCTCCAGATACCCTCCTCCTACAATGCCATTCTTAAAGGAGAAGATCTACCAGGGATATCAACACTGTCATATCAAGTTACAAATGAGGCTAAGTACAAATCCTCATTTCTTTTTTTGGTCTTTGGAGACGAGGTTTCTCTGTAGTTTTGCTGCCTTTCCTGGAACTAGCTCTTTTTTTTTTTTTCCCATGTTATTTATTGAGCTCTACATTTTTCTCTGCTCCCCTCCCTGTCTCTCTCCTTCCCCCTTCAATCCTCCCCCAAGGTCCTCAAGCTCCCAATTTACTCAGGAGATCTTGTCTTTTTATACTTTCTACTTCCCATGTAGATTATATCTATGCAAGTCTCTCTTAGTGTCCATATTGTTGTCTAAGTTCTCTGGGATTGTGATTTGTAGGCTGGCTTTCTTTGCTTTATGCTTAAAAACCACCTTGGCTTTGCCTTGTGTTGTTTTAGTTTAAAAACTCATAGGGTGTGAAAGCATGTAAGTGTACACATACAGTACTTCTTAGCTATGAGGCTTTCTTTTTTATGTTTCTGCTTGTGGATTTGAGGGTGTGGTGGCCGGCCCTAATAAGCTAAATATGGACATGTCACCCAAAGGAAGTTCTTTGCCAGTGTAGGACTTGGCCACTGATAAATTTAATAAGAGGCCGGAGTCTCAGTAGTTTAGCCCTGAGACAACGCCTGGCTGCAGGAGGAACCACAAGCTGAGATTAGCAGACCCCCCCCACCCAAGAACAGACCATTCAAAGGAAATGCCTGGCATTCCAAACATTGTAGATAGGATCACCTGCCAGTGCACATTCACCAGGACACCCCTAGGCAAATGTCAGCCAATCAGAGGTCCTGAACTTCAGAAACCTCTCCCTCCCACCTTTACTACTATAAAACCCTATTCTAATTGAGCTCGGGGCTGTTATTCCTATAGGTTGGACGTGCAGAGAGACCGAGTTTGCAAACTTGATTAAAATAAAGGCTCTTTGCTTTTACACATGGGACTCGGTTTCCTTGTTGGCCTTGAGGGGACTTCGCGGATTTGGCCATAACAGGGGGATCCATAATTTGGTCTCTCCACCTTCACCTGTAAACTTACAGAGGTGCAGAACTGTGCAGAGACCAGATGTGAGACACAAAGGTCAGGCAGCAGCTCTGTCGCAGGATCAATTAACTAGACCTAGTTAGGATTGTGGCTTTCTGAAAACAGGAGCACTCCCCCACTTTCAGGACGCAGCCTCTGGGCTTAGCTCCCCAGAAGGCCCCTCAGGGTTCCTGAGACATGGCCAGGGTCGTGAGGGCTTGTCCTGCAATACTTAGGGACTGGGAGACAGCATCTGCGCTGGTGCTGGAGGCTGTCCGCGTGGGAGGAGGAGACTGCTCGCAGGCCACTGCACTCCCGAGGACCCGAAGTGAATCCACCATCTCTCCAGGTGTCCGATCTTTTTATTCCGCTGAGGCTCGCGTTCCACCTGTACCGCCCGTGGCACTTGAGACTCTGGAAGTTCGGACCGCTTCTCTGTCGCCAGCCTCTCTGCTTGGTCAAGGTCTGCATGGTCTCTGCTTGGTCACGCTGCCGCTCGTGACCACACTCAGCGTCGAGCGTTGCTGGGCAATCTGCCGCCTGCTGCGAGCGCAGGTCCTTGTTACCTGTAGGCGCCTCCAAGCGCCCATTGCCATGCTCTGGGCGGTGGCACAGCTCTCAGCTGAGCCCTTCTTCTTTCTAGTGGTCGCCCGCAAGATGTCCTCCCCCGCCTCTTTGCAGACCTAGACCTGAATTGCACTTAGCAGATTTAGACCCTCGCTTCGGGTCCCTCTGGCCCTTGGGTCCTCGTGGACACTGGCGCTGTCTCCGCCGTCTTTCGGAACCGAGGCTGCGGAAGCTGCAGCGCTGTTCAGCTGCGAGTGCCCTCCCAGCCCCCGCACAGCTAGAGGCGCCGACGATCACGCTGTGGGTCATCACTGCCTACTTCTTCCTGCCCTTCCTGGGCCTCAGCATCCTTTGAGGGCTCATGGGACACTAGCTGTGGAAAGCCGGGCCCCGGGGAGGCCTGACCAGGGCGCGAAGGGAAAGGGGCCAAGGGCAAACAGTCCCGTGTCTTGAGTAAGTGCTACCGCCCGCTCTCCAAACGCCATGTTAGGCACAGGAGCATTGCTCACCTCCACCTGTAGATCTGTTTCCCAGTGCAGGTAGGGAAGCTCCTAGAGGATGGGAAACCCGGAAACAGCGAAGGTTTTCCGAAGTCGCTGCGATCCAGCATGAGTAACTGGGGGCTCATTCAGTCTCTGAGAGGTTTGCAATCGGGCATTACTTCCAGTTCCTTTGAGAAGATGAGGCCCATTGCTGAAGATTCTGTTTAATGTTAAGTTACTCCGGAGCCTAAAGCAAAGCAAGTCAAAAAACTCACACTCTGAAGATCTGTTGCTAATCGTTAGCAACGAAAAACAGAACATATTTCTGAAGCAGATGCCAAAACCGGGGCGGCAGCGGGGGCGGGATACTTTCTGGTGTAAAATCGTGCTTATTCATTTGTGATCCTAATGTACACTTAGAAAACAAACATCAATGCAATTCACAACCTGATTTTTTGGGGGAAGGGGGCTAGCCTGAGGATCTGTTTAAGTAAAGATTCTAACTTATTTTGCTGTTGCTTACTCTTGCAGGTGCGGGGGAGGAATGGAACTTTATTTTATTTGAATGCCTTTGCTAATTCCGGTGCCTGTGTCTTGTTAAGCTGTGGTGGTGTTTCTGGCGTTCACAGTTTGTTGGTTACCTTTCCAAAGTTGGCAGATCATTTGCATAAACTCTCAAGAATGATACACTACTCTCAATACTTTCCTATTGTCGCTCTGCAGCTCTTCTGTCTGAACACATTCCTGTATCTGAGTGCTTCACCCATAGAAGAGTGGTACTGTTAGGAACCTTGTCGGAGGAACTGTGTCACTGTGGAGGCGGGCTTTGAGGTCTCACATATGCTCAAATTACAGTTACGCCCAGCGTGGTTTGTAGTTTTTCCTTCTTAGCACCTACAAGCCACCATGATGATAATGGGCTAAAACCTCTGAAACTGTAAGCCAGCCCCAGTTAAATGTTTTCTTTTTATAAAAGTTGCCATGGTCATGGTGTCTCTTCACGGCAATAGAAACCCTAACTAAGGCAGAATCTAATCTTTCTCTACTCCTGTTTTATTCCTACAATAGGTCATTACTTTGTGACACTGGAGCCCTCCTCTCTAACCTTTTCTTTTCTCCCAGTTTTGTTTTCTAGGTCGTGGTTCTTAGACTGGGGAGTGCTTCAGTCACCTAGAAGACACGTCACAGCGCTGAGTGCTGGGCCTCCATCCAGAACTTCAGACTGAGTAGTTCTGGGTGGGACTCAAGAATCTGCCTTCTTCTTGGGTTCCTTTCCTGGGGGTGTTGATTCTTCAGGCCTCTTCTACAGATTCTCTCTGCAGGAGATGGGGGTTACAGATCAGGGTGGCATCCCCTGGGAGCTGTCACCGTGCAGAACCTCAGGCCCCCATCCCAGAGTCTGTGTCTGAAGATTTCATGTGATCCCCACACCGAATCCAGAAACTAAATCAAGGACATGAGACTCTAGGCGGGCAGCTCCAGAAATTATGTATAAAGCTAGTGGGGAGGGAATTCTAATTTAAGCTTGCCACAGATACTTCCTGGTGACTGGCTTTCCCCAAACTGGTGTTCTAGAAGATACCAGAGCTGCATGGCCTCTTACAGCTGCACCTCTGAGGATCCTAAATGCATCATTACCATGTTCTGTTGGATAACATGCCACTCAAGCTGGGCAAGTTTCACAGGGAGTTATTTTCCAACACAAAGGGAGGAATTGGAAAGCAGTTGCGGTCCCATATAATCTTCCAGAAAACCATTGTTATTTGTGAAACCACATTCCAGTTTCCTTTGCAACAAGCAAGTTATTTCAAAGCACAGACTTTAAATGTCAAGAATGGAGGTTTTCCTAAACTCCTGTTTGAACTATTTTTTCCTTAAATAACTTTCTATTCAAAGAACATATTTTATAAAATTTTTGTTTGCAAATTGTTCTGTGGCTCAAGATGTAATCCATGTTGGCAAATGCTCTGTCTGCATTAAACATTGTAAATATCAGTTAATTCAAAATTTTGTCAGTTAACGTTACATTACTTTGAATTTGTGTATCTTATGTTTAGTCATTTTTTTCTTGAATGCTTAGGGTTTTTGCCTGCCTTAGACTTTGATCATAGCAATTTTATGTCTTTTATCACTTCCTGTGGATTCTTTTCTTCTCTGCTGCTCCAACCGGGACATCCAGCACTATGCTTGATGGAGGGCTCCCATTGGCTAATAAAGAAACTCCCTGGCCCATTTGATTGGCCAGCCTTTAGGTGGGCGGAGTAGACAGAACAGGAAGAAGGAAGTGAGGTAGATGGCTCAGTCAGATGCCACGCCTCTCCTAAGTGAGACAGACCACCGTGCCTCTCCTGAGAGAGATGCCAGACGCAATGAAGCTCCAGCCCAAGATGGATGTACGCTAGAAACTTCCCGGTAAGGCACCACTTTGTGGTGCTACACAGATTATTAGATATGGGTTAATCAAGATGTGAGTAAGAGGCAGAAAATAATGGGCCAGGCAGTATTTAAAAGAATACAGTTTCCGTGTAATTATTTCAGGTAAAGCTAACCAAGAGGGAGCCAGGCAGGACGAAAAGCAGGCCTGCCCGCCGAGCTCCACACTACACTATGCTAAATAGACCTGCTAAGCAGGCATCCTCATCTTGTTCTCCACCACAGAGAACATCATTTAGTTTCACCACTGAGGTTAGTGTTAGTTATGGGCGTTTTGTGAGTCACATTTAGTGAGGCTATTTCCATCCATTCCTAGTGTACTGGGTGTTTGTAATTTTTGGGAATGATGGTCATCTAACATTGGCATTAAGGGAATGCTAACCTCAACTCCAATTCTGGGATATTTCACAGGGAGGGGTGTTGTAGGATATTATTTCAACTGTGTAAAGGTGTGTTACATTTGTTTATGCTGCATTTGTGGATTGTGAAAAGGATGTGTTGCCTTTGTTCTACCCTGACTGCTTAAGGCACCTGATTGGTATAATAAAAAAAGCTGAATGACCAATAGCTAGGCAGGAGAAATGATGGGTGGGGATGGTGGGCAGAAAAGTCGAATAGGAGGAGAAAATCTAGGCAAGAGAAGAAGAAAAGGAATGAGAGAACAAGGGACATACCCCAGGCAAGAAGTCAGGCAGACACCAAACTTTTTTTTCTTCCCTCCCTCTTTCTTCCTTCCTTCCTTCCTTCCTTCCTTCCTTCCTTCCTTCCTTCCTTCCTTTCTTTCTTTCTTTCTTTCTTTCTTTCTTTCTTTCTTTCTTTCTTCTTTCTTCTTTTATTTTTATTGTTCCAGAGATAGATGCTGCAGGCTCTGCAGATGCCTTCTCTGTGCATGGCAGCTCAGGCTTGGGTTTCAGCAGTGATCGCAACAGTGGACTCTGCTTCTCCATGATGGCTGCAGGGCTGATGATGAGTTCTTTTTTCTTTTTATTAGCCCTTTAATGTGCTCATACAAAGTGTTTGTTTATGCTCATTTCTCCTCCAGGCCATCCCAGTTCAATCCTTTCTCTGTTCCCCCAACTTTGTATCTTCTTCCTCTCTCTTTTCAAACCCATCAAGTCCAGTTTGTGTTGTCCATATGTTCTTGGAAGTGTGGTCTTCCATGGAGTGTGATCAGTTCCTCGGGGTCAGAATTCTTAAAGAAACCTGACTGACTGGCCATCATCACAGATATGAATTGCCCATAACTCTTCATCTAGGGAACTGAACCTAGGTCCTCTGGAAGAGCAGCCATCTCTTCAGCCCCAAGAGCTGGCAATTGTGAATTCTTTACTGCTCCATAAATTCATTATAGTTCAGAGTTTTGTTTTATATTCACAGAATAATCCACCAAGATTATTATTAGAATATCAATGAGTACAATAAGGTTAATACTCCAATTCATTTGTTTTCATGGAATTGTAAGTTAGAGGAACAAGAAAAAACAAGTCAACACTGGAAAGTTGTGTTATTTATAGCTTTTTTGGTAGAAGAAAACTATGTACTTACAGACACTCATTATGAAATTGTATGCCGTAAGGGTGGGGAGAACTTCCCTTGCATTTTCATAAGCATTTCATAAGCATTTCATAAACAGTGGCTCATAGATACAGCTTTTGTCACTCTATTTAGATGTCTGAGAGTGAACGGCATAATACACCAGTGAGCAAAGAGAGACATTTGTGATGAGTTGTGTGTAGACAGAGACTGCTCATTCATTTCCCAACCACCCAAATAATCACTCAGAAACTTGACTAATTACAATACTGTTTGGCTAATGGCTCACGTGTTTTTCTAGATAGTTTTTACATCTTAAATTAACCCATTCCATTTCTATTAATATGAGGCTATAACTTACCAGTAAGGTTCTGGCATCTTTCACCTTCGGCAGCTACATAGCATCTCCTTGACTCCACCTACTCTCTCTATATATATCTGTTTGAATTTCCCACCTGGCTTACTCTGCTAAGCCATTGGCCAAATCAGCTTTATTCATCATGCAATAAAAGCAGCACACATACAGAGGGACATCCCACATCAGTTGGGTTTACTACCGTCATCACATTAGCTAGAGACCATGTTGAATTAGGAAAGTTTCGTTTGAGTTCCAACGATGATTGAAATTTGATTATACGCAATGGATATTATTCAGGAATGAAACTCCAGGAGTTTAATATATGCTGGGATACAATGTCTCTCCCATGAGCCTGATGGGACTTAGGCTGGCGAGAACCCCGATGACGGGTAATGCTCAGGTGTCATGATGACAAGATGAAACTGAGAAGCAGCGTTTTGAATATGAAACCAAGGCTTGCTTCCAACAAGGCGATCTGGGCTGCGTGTTCAACCCTTGCTTCACGTGTTGAGTGTATAGCTCTTTTCCTTCCCTTTCTCCGCCTTTCTTTTAACTCTCATAAAGAAAAAAAAACTCTGTAGCCACAATGGGGTAGTGACTGAGTGACGTGATTGAGGAAAGTCTAGACTTGGAAGGGCGTCCCCACACTAGCAGCTTCGTTTCACAGCCATCCTTTGTCTGTTTGTCTCAGGACAGGGTTTCCACCTGTGACCCTGACCGTCCCAGAACTCGCTCTGTAGTCCAGGTTGGCCTTGCATTCAGAGATCTCAAGAGAGCTAAGATTAAAGGCATACTACCAGGCTTCACCATAGCTATCTTTAATGTCTCTTTCTTCTTCTTCTGATTAGGCAAGTTATCTACCACTAATCTAAACTCACAACCCATTAATTTCTTTTATTCCCCCCCCCCCTTTTTAAGGGGGTAGTTGCTGTTAAAATCTAGTTTTATACAGAGTGATTCAAAGATTTATTTTGTTGAGGCCTGGACCAGGATGATGTTTATTCAAACCCTGCAATGTAGTGTATTGAACCCTGGACTTTGTATGTACTAGGCAAGTGCTCTACCACTCCAGCACACACATGCACACGTGTGAGTGCTTGCACACACACACACACACACACACACACACACGTATGTATGGGTTTAGTTTGGACAATACTCTCTTCAGCAATTCTCTGTTTCGAAATATAATAGGGTTCCATGGCACACCTGAGAAAATCCTCATAAAGAAAACCAAAATTGGAAAAAAAATGTTCCTTCTATTGGAAGATACTGGAACTTGTCGACATGTCCTGCAATTTCATGTTGTATCTCTCAGATCTAGAGCCTGAGAGCAACAGGCCAGAAGGAAATATGAGCAGTGATGTAAAGAACAAACTGGCCAAGCCAGGTGCTGCTCTACCTTAGAGATATTTTCCGTGAGTTATCAGGTTTCTAGTGTTTTACAGTAAATAGCCACCAACCTATCAGCTGATAATAATGTGTTTGCTGTGTTAACACCTGAGGGGCCTGAGTCTGGAATGGCTTGGCTGGGTGCTCTGATCGAGATGTCCGAAGGCTGCATGCAAGGCTGACCCTGGGCTGTGTTCTCATCTGGAAATCCAGCAGGGAACACAGCTTTTAAAATCATTTGGTCCAGAAGGATTTTTTTTTTCCCCTTCAGAATGCTTAGCTGAACCAGCTTGGATTTTGTTTGTTTCTGGTTTTCGGTGGGCAGCTCTATCAGGCTTTCTTGGATGGGGTGGGGTTCCACCCAGTTCCCAAACAAAGAGACTTATTCTTAGTTACAAATGCATAGCCTTAGTTTAGTTTATTTCTGGCTGGCTCTTTTAACTTAAATTATACTGTTTTTCTTCTACATTTTTGCCTCTGCCCTTTTACCTTTATTTATTTGATATGTCTTTCTTTCCTTTTTACTCCATGGCTGGCTGGGTGGACGGCCCCTCTGTTTCCCCTGTTCTCTGCTCCTCCTCTTGCCCCTCCCATTCTTTTTTCTGAAGCCTAGATTTCTCCTCCTATTTATTCACTCTGTCTGGCAACCCTGCCTATCATCTCCTTCCTAGCTATTAGCCATTCAGGTTTTTATTAGACCAACCAGGTGCCTGATGTAGGCAAGGTGCAACAGATGCAACACATCTTTACATAATGAAACACACATCCTTACATCGCTAAACGAATGCAGTGTAAACGAAAGTAACACAGCTTTGCCCAGTCAAAATAATATCCCACAATAGGCGGCTGTAGGGTTCCTTCCTGTAGAGGCAGGTAGAACTGTTTCGGTCTTCAGGATTGTTTTGGGTACAGGGCCTCACTTTACCATTGTTCCAAGAATACCTTAAATAAGGATGCAACTGAGTTACATGACAGACTTGTCCTGTATTCTGCTGACCAACGACAAATCTCAGGTGCCAAAAAATGTTAGTTTTGTAAAATTTATTCACTTCAGAAATATGCCTAGTATATGCCCAGGTGACATTCCTTCTTTTCATATCTTTCCACAAGGATGGCAGTAATTGCAGACCGGAGAACTCTAAACATTAGAAGTAGTTATACTGACGCTCAAAACCAATGTGATTACTTTGCTTAGTGATATTCTTCATACACCTAGAACATTGTTCTTCAAACCTAGCAACCCTTCTCATCTTCCTGACATGCAACTCATTTAAAGTGTCCGTGAGATGGTCACCCAAATCTCCGCCTGGTGTAGCTCAGCTGCATTCAGTATGGGCAGAGCTCCTTGCTTTCATCCACGGTCACATTCTTGTACTGTAACATGGTGCGATTTTCTTCTCACTCATTCTCTTGTTCTGCTCATTCATCCATAACAAAATACCATTGCTGAATAGTTATGATACAGCTTGATTGCACAACCTGATTTTATGTCCTCGAACTTATCATCATTTGATGTATTATGACACTGGATGGGGCCTTTGGGAAGTGATTATGGTTCAATCCTGGTAATTTGTTAGAACGATGGAGAGGAATCAACACACACACACACTCCCTGGATCATGTAGTGTGCTCTCCTATCCTAGTCTGCCAGCAAGTAGGCCACTGATTGATACACCACCTGAACCATGCAACCACAGAACTGTGGACCAAAGTAAACTTCTCCTTATAAGGAAACTAGTCTGTTGTGTTCTGTAATTAGCAGGAAACAGTGAGATACACAATTTACATGGCTTAGATCAATGTCAATCAGCTTTTTTTGGACACAGAATCTCATGTAGCAGCATCTGTAGACTGGCTTAGGACTCCCTGTGTGTTTGTGGCTGATAATGACTTCACCTACTCTACCTCTTAAGTTCTGAGATTCTAGGTATTGCTGCCACACCAGGCTTTAATTGTTTTAGGGTGAGACTTGATCCTACAGCCTTGCATACAATAGACTGTGATCTAACACTTAGCTGTAACCCCAGTCTGATGAGGGAAGTCCAAGATGAAGACGTTGGTTAAGTCTGGCTTAGTTAACACACTTCTGGGTTCAGGGAGACACTATTTAGCTGTGTCTTCATATGGCCTTTCCATTGTACTCATGAGGTAGAAACACAGCTAGCCCCTTGTACAAGGGAAACACTCCTGTTGGTCTAGGGCCTTGAACTATGATTTCATGTAGCCTTCCGTTTTATCCCGTGTTGGGTGGCATCTTATTAGCGTTTAGGATTTCCGCTTGCAAATTTAGGAAGCACACATACATTCTGTCAATAATGCCCATAGTTAGAAACCCCATCTTCACTGTGTTTGAGAGGATTTCTTGGAGTGGCTATTATTTTTATCTACCCCAAATGTCTGTCTTCATGGCAGTATTTTAGTACCACGTCACCTCTGTGGACACAGCGATGGAACATGACCCAGATAAGATGGTCATATGGCTGCCTAGGAAGCCCGCGTGGTAAGATATTTGGGGAAGGAGGGGAAGTGTCCAGTGACGTTTGGAACCTCTGTAGTCACTGACTTGTTGGGGTGGGAAGAGGCTGCAGTTGCAAATGCCTGTCACTGGTCTCTCTGTGAGCAGGCTGTCCTGGGATCTAAACATCCAGCACTCTGCACATGCCCAAGGTCACACTACATGCTGTTTCCTGCATTTGATACCGGACAGCGTGTTGTTTTTTTCTTTCTTTCTAGTGTTCCCTGTGTGTTGACGTGAGTTATTTCTTCGTATTTGTCTGGATTTCATCTTGCTCAGCATTGTTAGCAGGTGTGGTGCCGGTGGTGAACACCTTCACTGCGGGACTCGGGAGGCAGAGACACATTGATCTCTGGCAGCCTGTCTCAAGAGACATATTGATCTCCAGGCCAGCCAGGGCTGCCCTGTCTGAAAACAAATAAAGTTCCCCATGACTCTAAATGATATTTTAATCCAATTCTTCTTCTTCTTCTCTGGCAAATTTGAACTATTACCCATTGTTTTCTGTTAGAAATTTTGGTTGCTTCTTTAAAAAAAAAAAATAGGGTGTTAAAAATAAATAAATAAATGAAACGGGCGGGGGGGGGGGGTTGTTGTGTCAATCAGACTCCTGGGCCGCAGTGAGTCTCCTGCCTGCACTTTCCAAGCAGCTAGGAGCAGATACATGCACAGCCTTGCTTGGGTTATTGTTTTGTTTCTCCTACAGACTCTGATGACTTCTTCGCTCCACACTGAGTTCCAGACCACAGCTCACTTATTCCCCCACCCGCCCCCAACTCCACTGATGATGTCAGCTTTTCTCCAGCAATCTGATATGTGGTTTCCATTCCTAGTTCTCTGCAGTAGGAGCTGCACACAGCCCTTGGTCTATGGAGCCAGTTCTCTGTCGCATGGCTTCCTCATTGTTATCCAGAAGATGTACCAAGGCCAGTGGCTTCCTCTGGAAATGTATACACATATTCTCTCCCCTTCATATGGCTTCCTAACCATCGGGCCTGCAGCTCAAGCCACCAACACAGGACTCTACTCTTTCTCTCCCCTCAGGCTTAATCATATCTAACACCAACTCCCATTATCTTTTTTTTTTTTAATTTTTGAGGCAGGGTTTTACATAGCTCAGCTTGGCCTTGATGTTGTTATGTAGACGAAGACAACTTCTAATTTCTGATCCTCCTGCTCCCACTTCCAGGTGCTGGAACTACAGGAGAGTACCATCTCCCTCAGCTTAGGTGGTTCTGGGAATTGAAGTCAGGCCTCCCTGCATGCCAGGCAAACACTCTACCACCTAAGCTCCGTGCCAGCCCTCCTGCAACTGGTACTCTATGTTCTCACTTTATTCTAATGTCTCCATGTGACCCCAGGAAGATGAAGAAATAGCTGCTGGTCCTACACTGCTTCCTCTTCATAGGAGAGCTGCCTTTTTTTACACTGAAATTTTCTTCATTGGCAAAACTTGATAGACTCATGTTTTAATTAGGGTTTCTATTGCCATGATGAAACATCATGACCACAAAACAATTTGGGGAGGAAAGGGTTTATTTGGCTTACACTTCCATATTGCTGTTCATTATTTAAGGAACAGGAACTCAAACAGGGCAGGCTCCCGGAGGCAGGAACTGAAGCAGAGGCCATGGAGGGGTGCTGAATACTGGCTTGCTTCCCCTGGCTTGCTCTGCTTGCTTTCTTAAAGAACCCAGGACCACCAGCCCAGGGGTGGTACCACCACAATGGGTTGGGTCATCTCCCATCATCACCAATTAAGAAAATGCCTTGTAGCGTAGCTGGATCTCATGGAGGCATGTCCTCAACCAGGGCTCTTTTCTCTGATGACTCTAGCTTGTGTCAAGTTGACACAGAACTAGCCAGTACAACTTGCGTGACTTGTTTCACACACTGTAGAATCTCTCACTCCCCTCGTAAGAGAATCCTTCCTTCCAGCCACGTGCCCAGACACAGTCTCCAGACTTCACTAAGCCCCAGTGCTTTTCTCAGAATTCCCAGTTGAGGCAGCAGGCAGTCGTGGGGTCTTTAACATCACCTTACCAGACGATGGCAGTAGAGCTCCACGCAAGTTCCCAGGTAACCCATCTTGAGGGAGCCGACTGTGGCTTTTAATCCAGAGAGCTGCTCATAGCCAGACTATGCTCAAAAGGCACATCTTTTCAGAAAGGGGCCGCTTGGCCCTGTAGGCTTAAAAAATGTGATGCTATCTGAGAATCCTCTGAGAAAACTGCTTTTCGAAAAAGGGTGTTAGGATCTCTTCAACTGTGTTTAACTCAGAGACAAAGTAGAAAACCGGCTGGCTCTGGATTGGCACGAGCTTCCAGCTGGATAGTCCATGCTTCTAGGACCAGGTGAAGGGCCAACCCAGCCATTGCCTTCCGATAGTTACTTCCTTATTAAGCTCATTACATTTCTTGTTTCTGATAGTTTCCACTCGATGATAATTCATAGAAAATAGGAGGATTTGGAAACACTGACCTGGGGTCACAGGTTTCCCAGAGATTAGCTGCCATTTCAGAAAGACGCGTGTCCACCTGTGTGGCCGTGGCACAGCCAGTTCAAAAGGAGGCCTTCTTCCAACTGGCCTTTCCGGTGTTGGTCCCTCTTTCTTTGGTTACTTCTTCCTTCTAAAGTGGAACCACAATTGTGGTCTCCATTTACAGAACTAGCCAGTACTGAGACAGAGCTTGCGGCAGCGAGGAACACGGACTCTGCCCTGTTCACGCCTTCACTGTGACTTCAGTACCCGGACTTAAGTCTTCTGCACGCTTCGTATTTCTGTGAAATGTTGCTAATATTACATGTTTTAGAGGCTAACTGAAAATATTAGAACACAAAAGCATACAAATAGGTTCTGAGAGGAAAATCAGCATTATGGAGTTTTCCTGATACACGTATTTGTTAACTATCCTGTTGCCCATGGCAAAGTCCACCAAAACAATCTCAATATCTCTTTTCCCATGAATGAGTTGCAAATAAAATAGGAATGAGGAGATGAGGAGAGACAGGCTTTCAGATTATTTTGTTGAACTCACGCAGTGATAACTGTGGGTTCAGAGCAAGGATAGGTAGTACTAGTCTTTAGAACAGGACAGGCATATTCACCATTCCTTCTGGATGGGATCGGGTGTGTTACTGCAAAGGGACCTCCTCAGACTCCACCATATAGTTCACTGCCTGCGATTTCACAGTGGTAGCGTCCAATGCTTGAAACTTTAAATTGGGGTCCTCAATGAAGACAGGGAAGTGCTCAGAAGAGCTTTGGGTGTAAAAAGGAGTGGGAAAGCACAGTCTGAAGCCCCCCCACCCCCGCCTCAGGAAATGGCATCCAAATCCTTCTAGCCTCCACTGTTACTCACAGGTCCCAGACATTTCCTCCTCTGCCTTCCCCACTCCTATCCTCTTCTTTCTGTATCTACTGCTTTAGCTAGATAGACTATAAACGTATGCAAGTTGGTAATGAAATGACCGAATTATCTTGAATGCAATGCAGATCCTTTGATTGCTTCTTTACTACCATTTTGAAGAAGGGGTTGCATTTTTTTCCTGTCAATTCTATGCATTTTTTTTTTTCTGCCAACAATCGGGAGCAGCATCGAAATTGGGGGCAAGTACAGCAGCAGACACTTCTGAAGTTGGTATCTGCCCTACTTCCCAACTGGCGAGAGAAAATACACCATACTTCGCTTTGAAGTTCGTTATAATGATGGAGTTCAAGTTGAAAGGGAGTTTACCTTTCAAACAGCCAACACTTTGCCCGAAGTTAACCAGTCCGTGCTGTCTGCTCATCTGAAAGGCTCCCACCTACATTCACACATTCAGATCATTGTGAAAACCTGCAAAATTACAAAATTACCTATGTGTTTTCAATGGAAGTTTTCATAAAGACACAGGACGTTTCAGAGCTTACACACACACACACACACACACACACACACACACACACAATGACATGGCTTTTCTGTTATTAATCCATCTCCTGTTTCTAATAAATTAATCTTGATGTTGCCCAATGTTTGCACCTGCAAGATAAGTGGTCATCAGTAAAATGGCTCAAGATAACTCTGTGTGACCCAGAGACCCGAGCTTGATCCCCAGAACCCACCTAAGTATGAAAGGAGAGGAATTAACCAACTCCACAAAGTTGTACTCTGACCTTTATACATGCACCATGGCATGTACAACCATACAACAATCATTTGTGTGTGGAAATGCACACATGCATACATTCATACACACATTAAAACAATAAATTAAAAAATTCAGAACAGGGTCAGTGGATTCTTGCTCTCCTGCTCTTCCCTCACAACTCTCCAGTTGATTAATACTTCCACCCCCTCTAGGCCCATATTTCTATATGGTGTGGCAGTCAGGCTTTAAAGCCATAGGCCCCACCTGAGGTGGTCACATACCCTGCCAGACAGGTTTTCACTACCAAACAAAAGGTCAGGATGTTGTTTTGCTTCTTTCTTTGGAATTTGGAGGATGCCTGATAGAGATGCTAATTCAAACCTACCTGACAGCTAGCATACACAGCAGACAGGTAGTTGTGAATGTGACTGAAAGCCATTCACCTGGTTACCTAGGAAACAGAATGCTAATATATCCCCTCCCCCCCCGCCCCTTGGTTAAGTTTTGGTATAAAGAGTGTTTGGAGAATAAAGCAGGAGGAATTGTTCAGGATGTGAACTCAGGACTTCATGAGGGACCACTGGAAATCTCCCTCTCGATAAAGCCATGTGAGTTGTGTTTTTATTTCCGCGCCTCCACGCCGATCCAGAGAGCGATAGTTTATGTTGGGGTCTGGTCAGAGAGAAATAATTTAGAGTCTGGATTAGCACCAGACCCCGACAACCCCCTGAAGAGAGGCTGGAGTTTCAGGTGGTCTACATAATGGATGTGAGATAACAGGGCAGTCTAAAAGTTCTATTGTCTGAAACTTTACTGAAAAATCTCTGTAATATGTTTATAGTATTTCGATTTAGTATAGTAAGAATCTTCAGTGATTGTGAATTATGATTGTCTACCAATAGAATGTAAACCATTACGCTGACATTACTTTAGTGAATAGTTTGCAGAATTTTGAAAGGATTGAAGGAGGTTAAGTAATCAAAGCATTTTGCTACAATAGGTATTATGCAAAACAATATGAAAGTTTTTTTTAAGGCAGATAGTCTAGTAATTCTACATTTGAGTATTTCTTTTTTTTAAAATTTATTTACTTATTATGTATACAATGTTCTGTCTGCATGTATGATTGCCCACCAGAAGAGGGCATCAGATCTCGTTACAGATGGTTGTGATCCACCATGTGGTTGCTGGGAATTGAACTCAGGACCTCTGGAAGAGCAGCCAGTGCTCTTAACCTCTGAGCCATCTCTCCAGCCCCGAGTATTTCTTTGAAAGAAATAAACTCAGTATAAAAAGAAGGATTTCTGAACTACCGTGTTCCTTGTCCTCCTCCACTCGTTCGTAGTCTTCTAAATGATGGGATGGGACTTTGTCTGTTCGGGACCATGGAGAAAACACCAGCTGAATAAGATCAGAAGACAATGGGAGGCTTAGTCACTGTTTCAGGACTAAGAAGACAATCTTCGTCATTTCTAGGTGGGGCCAGGGTGGGAGGATAATGTAAAGATGCTCTCAAATACATTCTGGTCCTCGGCCTCTATGTAACAGCACACCAGCATCATTCTGCAGGGCTCACAGTTCCCCAGTACTCACTGCCCCTGTTAGCACTACTGGATAAACCCTTGTTTGCAAAAACTGGACTAGAAACGTTAACCCTTTCAGAGATCTCTTTTCTTTCATCATACAACACTTAAGGAACCAACTTGCAGTGCGGGATTTCAGGCTAAAAGAGAAACATGACTTTAAGTAATGCTCAATACACACTTCTCCTCTGTGTCTGAAGAGCAATGTAAAGTATATTCAGTGGTATGGCCTTTTGGCTGTTTGGTTTCATGGAGTGTGTTCAAGGGGGACTCAGCCAAGTCTTCTGGTGATGATGGGAGCTCCAGAAGTAGTTCACTGAGGGTCAGCCCTTCCTTCACGGATTTCCATGATGTTTGACTAGGTACAGGTCATTTTCATGGATTTCCACGATGTTTGTTTGACTAGGTACAAGTCATGTAACTGTCCTGTGACTCACACCTACTTACACATAAAACAAGCAGTACCAATGTCTGGGAGCTGAGGAGCATATAAGCTGTAAGACTTTTAAAAGAAGATGCCTACGCACGCAATAAATGTGACCAATGATCTTGACTCAACAGACAGGGTTGCCCTACAAAAGAACTGCTCTCATGTTCTTGAGAGTCAGTTTTCTGTTGAAATTATATTGATATTTAGCGTTACCCTAAAGACGAATAACATGAGGAAAATAGACTGGAGAGAGATGCTAATTTATACTAGGGTGTGTGTGTGTGTGTGTGTGTGAAAGAGAGAGAGAGAGAGAGAGAGAGAGAGAGAGAGAGAGAGAGAGAGAGAACAGAAGAACTCATCTGCAGTAAATAGACAGATCCTATTGCATTTTCCCCAAGCAGAAATGCCTGGGAGTGATTCCTTTTCTTAACCTTTCCCTGAGGACGTGAGAATTTAAGAATTCATACCTTACATTAGACTCATGCTTGGATCCTGAAGACAGAACTGTAACTGTCCTCCTCAATTCAGTACAGAATATAAAAAATATTTGGCTAATACACAGTTGCCTTTCATGTAATTGTTATGTTTTTAAATAAATGCAACAAGAACAAATAATTTTTGAGTATACAGTGTTCCTTTAATAATTGGGAAAAACTCTTCTCTCCAGGGAGAGGTTTAAGATAACATGCTTTATTTATTTTTTTCTCTTTTGTATTAGATTTTTAACAAATACCAATCCAAGTTTCCACTCTTTCCCCTCCTCCCATTCCCTCCACACACCCTCCAACACCACCCCTATACAATCCTCAGAGAGGGTAAGGCACATTGCTTTGTGAAAAGTTCAAAGCCCTCCCTACTATATCTAGGCTGACCAAGGTATACATCCAAAGAGAATAGGTTCCCAAAAAGCCAATACATGCAGTAGAGATAAATCCCAGTGCCACTGCCAGTGTCCCTTCAGTCTGCCTAGCCATGCAACTGTCAACCACATTCAGAGGGACTAGTTTGGTCCTATGTGTGTTCCTTCTCAGTCTGGCTGGAGTTGGTGAGCTCCCATTAGCTCAGGTAAACTGTTTCAGTGGGTGGACTGATCATTGTCTTGACCTCTTTGCCATATTCTAATTCACCCCACTCTTCAACTGGACTTTGGGAGCTCAGTTCAGTGCTCTGATGCGGGTCTCTGCCTCTGTTTCCATCAGTTGCTGGATGATGGTTCTATGGTGACATTTAAGATATTCATTGGTCTGACTACAGGGCAAATCAAGATCAGGGCCCCCTCTCCTCTATTGCTTAGGGTCTTAGCTGGAGTGCGAGTATGACAAGGAAGTCAAGACCATGAGGGGTTCACCCAATGAAACAGTTTACCTGAGCTAATGGGAGCTTACCAACTCCAGCTGGACTGGGCGTGAACAAGCATTGGATCAAACTAGTCCCTCTGGATGTGTTTGACAGTTGGGGCAGACTGAGGGGCCACTGACAATGGCACTGAGATTTGTCTCTACTGCATGTACTGGCTTTTTGGGATCCTATTGTCTTTGGATATATACCTTGCTCAACCTATATGTAGTCGGGAGGGACTTGGACTTTCCACAGGGCATCATGCCTTGCCCTCTCTTATGATTGGAGAGGGTGAGGTGGGAGGGTGTATGGAGGGAATGGGAGGAGGAGAGGGAGTGGGAATTTGGACTGGTATTTTTTAAGTAATAAAATATTAATAATAAAAGAATCTCAAGTGGCCAAAAGATACTTAAGGAAATATTCGACATCCTTAGCCATCAGGGACATGCAAATCAAAACAACTCTGAGATACCATTTTACACCTGTCAGAATGGCTAAGATCAAAACCACCAATAATTTCCTATCCTGGAGATATTATACTTTAAACAAATTCTTTTGTTTCTTTTCTCTCCCTGACCCATCAAACCTATTTGCATAGCTCGGAAAAGTGCAAAGACAAAGCAGGGAGATAGCTCCACAACTTAAAAGTGTGTCTTCAGCACGGGCGCTGCTATCAGGAGAATAAACTACTAACAACAATGTTTACTCCACAGTCAATTAGATCCCCTGTAAATATTGAAATTGCTTTGTAAGGGTCCTGGAAGACCCAGCTGACTCGCTAACATGTGACAAGGCAATTAGAGTTATTACCCTTCCCCACCCCAACCCCGGGCAATTTGCAACAACAACCACAACCACAACCACAACAAGAACAACAACATCAAAAAACCCAAAATAATACTGAATTATCAGTATTATTGAAATGCACTCAAAAAGTCAACTATGAGAGGCATTGAAGAGAAATGATTTGCCATGTCTAGGATTATATTATTATTAACCTATTATCATACTTCTTTCATATTTCTTATTTACCCTTTTCTCCAAGAATTCTGATATTGGCCGGGCGGCGGTGGCGCACGCCTTTAATCCCAGCACTCGGGAGGCAGAGGCAGGCGGATCTCTGTGAGTTCGAGACCAGCCTGGTCTACAAGAGCTAGTTCCAGGACAGGCTCCAAAGCTACAGAGAAACCCTGTCTCGAAAAACCAAAAAAAAAAAAAAAAAAAAAAAAAAAAAAAAAAAAAAGAATTCTGATATTGTCAGACAGAAAGAAACACATATGTTACTCATCTCACTGGGAATCATTGCTGTAGACAGTGCTAGGTGGCACACGAAGGAAGCCTCCTGCAATTCCACTTGGTCCACATCCACGCCCTGGTGAGGAGGAGTCCCCACCATTCTTTCTTACTTACAAACCTGTCTCTCTTCATGATGTAGTCAAAATCCTTAAAACAGGTGGAGATGAAGAAATATTTTATAAATGCTCTTTATAAATGGGATAATGTCCAGCTTTTATTTATTTCTTGGACGCCATTATTATGATTGATACTTTTATGCTACTCTTTATTATTATATATGCAGAAAACATTTCTGCTTTATGGACTAGGGGTGTAGCTCAGAGGGAGAGAGGTCTTCGGTCCAATTCCGCAGCGCACAAAAAAGGAAGGAAGAGTCTAGTTTATAAAATAGAATTTCTTGAAGCATATTTCCACACGTACCAGATGGATTTGCCTCAACTAAACTATTTATTTTATTGTCAGATAAATCTGGTGCCTGGCCTTCTGTTATTTGTGCATAAACAAGCATTTCTGTCACATACTTAAATATCCATTTTCAGATTTTTTTTTTCTACAGCTCAGGTATTCAGCTGCCCTGGGGCCATGAGTGACTTTTTCTTTTCTTACTTGACTTCTGTCTCATACTCTGGTGACAAACTTGAACCACAGTTGCAAACCAGCTCTGTTCGAAAGGGAGGCCGAGAAAGGACAGTCTGGGAAGGCTTTGCAGGGCCTGCTGAGGGGTCTCTGCTGGGTTGGGGAATCCCGTCTTCCAACAATGGCTCTCAGCCTCAACTTTCATCTTCACTGAACACCTCCTGTGCTAGAGTTGCTACTGGAACATGGAAATCCCCACCTAGCCGCTTTGGCTTATGGGTATGGGTGCACATACATCTGTCTCCTTTTCTAATTATCCTAAACGCAACCTTTCTTAAAACCAAGTGAGAATGTTTACAACTAAAAATGAAATCACAAGGTTAACATCTTACTTGTTGTCCCAGTTAGGGTTTCTATTGCTGTGATGAAAGACCATGACCAATGCAATGTGGGGAGGAAAGGGTTTTCCACATCACTGTTGGGCGTGGAAGGAAGTCAGGACAGGAGCTCAAACAGGAGCCTGGAGGCAGGAGTTACTACAGTGGCCATGGAGGGGGCTCTGCTTACTGACTTTCTCCTAAAGGCTTGCTCAGCCTGGTTTCTTATAGAACCTAGAACCACCAGCCCAGAGATGACCCTACCCATGGACCATGCTTGCCCATATCAGTCACCAAGTAAGAAATGCCCAACAGGCTTGCAGGCAGACAGATTGTTGGAGGCATTTTCTTAATTGAGGTTCCCTCCTCTTCTGTGACTACAGAGTCTATCAAGTTGACATAAAATGACCCAGCACAGTTGTCACATGTGTAGCATGACAGGTGGAAGGAGCCGCGGTTTCCTTACTCTTACTGTTGGTTGCATTTAAAATGTCTACCGTAGCAAAATATATGTAACACAATCATTTCAATCCTCTCAAGAACGCAGCTTCTGTAGCCTTCAGTAATTCACACTGCTACGCATCTGCCACCGCATCGGTTTCTAGAACTCTTGCTCCCAAACTGAAATTCTGTAACACTGGTAACTCCCCATTCTCAACTCCCTCAAACACTGGCAACCACATTGGCCTTCTATTTCTGTAAATTTAACTTTTTCATCTGTTTGTTTTTTAAGACAAGGTCTCTGGTAGACCAGGTTGGCCTTGAACTCCTAATCTTCCTATCTCCATCTCCCAAATGCTGGGATTACAGGAATGTACCCCATTGGTGGGTGCTGGTGTGACTCAAGGCTTTCTCTGAGGTGCTATTGCATGGAGAAAGAACATAGTTTCTTTTCTAGAACCAGGAATCTGTTTGACAGAACAGGTAATGGCCTGGGGGGTTTGTGACTTCCCATCCTGAGAACCCAAGTCTTCCCACCACATGAAGGTTGTAGTTAAGTGCAAGGCCACTGTGTGCTACGTCTGTAGTGTTCTTGAGATGCCTGCCCTGTCTTCCACTAGAGCGACAGTTTGATTAGTCTCCTGCAGATTTTGTCCCATTGTATGACACATTCCATTGACTCTGTCCCATTTATGTCCTGGAAATGGTATATGTGATGTTGTTCTTCTTAATAAGCTTGTTTGGTATAAGTGTGTGCAAGACCTTCTGACCCCCACCCCGACTTTTATCCTCTCCATCAGAAGAGGATAAAGCTTGTTATCTTTCTCATTACCTGGCCATCTCTCACTGAGAATACTGTCACTGAAGAATGACCTGCTGGTCCACTGGTCCGTGTCACCCTATGCCCACTCCCCCCTCCCTTCTTTCCTCATAGTTTACACTAGAGACCAAATCACCTCCAACCGTCAGCGGTCCTTCTGCCTCTGCTTCTCAAGGGCTGGTTTTATAAACATAAACCACCAAATCTGCCTTTAATTTGACAACTTCAAGCACCTCTAACAATCTGAAGCACGTGGCACTTGTTCCTCCCTCATCTACCTTATTTCTTCCAGCCCCTCCTCACTGTCCATTTTTGTTCCTTTTTAAAGCCAAATAATATTCTGTTGTACATGCGGACTATGTTTCTTTCCCTATCTATTTGCATACAGGAACTCCTTCCACCTTTTGACTATTAAAAATGCAATAAATGTGGGTGCACAAGCATTTGATAGAGTTACATATTTTAAATCCACTGCTAATGGAAAGTCATTAACCATTATGCTATATTGCTATATTTCCATTTTACTAATAGAATACAATAATGGAGTTTATCCCAGAGACCACAGTTTAGTGCCTCTGTGATGAAGAAACAGAAACTATTACCGAGATTTATTGAGGAGAATAAATACTAAAGAAAGACACTCAAGTCCTTAAAACCTTCTAGAGTATCATTTCTCAGCTTAAGAACCATGCCAGACATGGTGGTGCAGGCCTGTAATCACAACACTGGGGATGTGGGCAGAAGGATCCAGACATCATCAAAAACAGACCGGGACACGTGAGACTGCCTTAAATAAAAAGACAAAAACTTCAAGTCTGTACCACCAGGACACTGCATATGTGCAGCTGCGGCCTCCAGAGGGGAGATGCTTCGCGTGTCTTCACAGCTTTCTTTCTCTTTGGAATGAGTTAAATTCAGACCTGAGCAGAAGTGAATTCTTTTTGGGGGTTGAGCAGATTGCTAACCCATGTAGACCTAAGCTATAATAAGACAACGGAAGCTTCTCCATGGGGACTGCAAAATGACTAGAGACCAAACATTCAGCCAGCCATTATTTATTAAATATCCTCTGCCTTCTGGTCCCCTACTGGTGGTTCCTCGGGGAAACAATTCCAGTATCTTTAGGTCAGGTCAGTTTCAAACGCATTAGAACAGTTATTAGCAAACAAGAATCCCACTGTCAAATTGTGTGTAACAAAAGGGGCCGCTATTTGTTAGACTATTGTTTATGGGGGTCCTCTCAACAGCCCTAGGCTGTCCTGCTGGTTCTCTGCCCGGACCCGGGACTCTGGCCAGGGCGTTACAGAGCAGGGCTATGCTCCCCAGGTGACCGCGCAGGGGTACAGAAGCGCGACTTGTGCTGAGCTCAGCGGGTAGGTGCGCTCTTGCCCAGCGTGATCCGGCTCCGGTTTGCAGGGGTCTTTGATTCCTGTTCGGCGCCGCGGGTGGGCAGGAATGGCTTCAGGAGCGGGAACTGTTTGGTGTGGGCGGCGAAGAGAGAGATACAGGTGCAAGAGCCTACAGGTATGTGATGTAGTCCTGGAATTCAAGCGACAGAAGCCAGCGCTCGGGGGCGTGGCCTACGCTAAGTGAGGATGAGGGACATAGAGGGGGCGGGGAGCAGTGCTTCGGTCACCCAACTAGTTGTAGATCAGTTGTTCTCAACCCATGGGTCGCACAGCGACCCCTTTGTGGGGTAGAACGACATTTTCCCACCTAAGACCATCGGAAAACACAAATATTTACATTACGTTTCACGACAGTAGCAAATTACAGTTATAAAGTGGCAATGAAAATGGTTTTATGGTTGGGGTCACCACAACATGAGGGATTTTATTAAAGGGTCGCAGCATCAGGAAGGTTGAAAACCACTGCTGTGGAGCAAGGCTTAACCTATTTTGGAACAAGGATTAAACCCTAGATGCATAGTGGAGCAGGGCTCTGGCACGGAGCACACACACTCATGGAAGGGGCACCAGAGTCTGAGACGGTGGTTTCAAAGCAGACGAAATCCGGAGTTTCGCACCCAAGCAACAGCCACATAGCCAGGTAAGGCAGACAAGGAACCACAGCGTCTTGTGGAGTCCGCCTGCACCCAGGGCAGGCACCATGAGGTAAAGTCACCTGTGCGCTGCTCTGCAGCTCCCAGACCTTGGGCTGCTTTCACCGTCTGATTCCGAAGGCGCCCCAAAGTTCAAGAGTGGACCTTCGGGAAACTTTGGGAATAAATTGGCCTTCTTTCTTGGATCCTGAAGATCTGGCAGAACGCCTGTTCTCCTTAATGGATAGCCGACGGTGGGTCCAGATAGTGTTCCTGGAGACGTGCCATTGAGCTTGGAAAGCAGGACCAATCCAGCCATAGGGATCTAAAGTCAGCTTAGCAGCCGCCCCAGCAGCAAGAAGAAGCATCAAGTAATCCTGAACATTCACATCTTGGAGGTCTCAAGTCCCCTTCGGACTGGTTAGAAACGATGGGCTTACCTCCTTTCTCTTAAGAATCCCCTTTAAAGTATTTACATTTTTTTGTACACTAATACTTTAGATATTAGTGCCACGACCTAACACGTGATTTGCACGCAAGTGATGGTGTGAGAATGTGAGGATTCGGAAGAGCAGAAAAATCACGCCTATATTCCATGGTCAGCTTTTATCAGACTTATGGCAACAATCAATTGCAGTGGCTGTGCACTGTTTGCTCCCTGACTGCTTGCAGGTGAACAGAACGTACCCTCTTGGGCAGAATTCCTGGTTCATCAATATCCGTGAAAGGGACTTTAGCGCAGCAGCTTCCGTTCTATCGAGAAGCCTCCGACAGAAGTCACTACTTAGCAGTGGTCGTTCACCAAGTGGGAAGTCAATTCTGCCCTGTTGTCCCCTAACCCTTCGAAATGACTGTGGCCCGCTCACCCCCGTTCGGTGGGTCTGTGCAATATGTTATAGAGCAAACATAAAAAAAAAATAAAGTAGAATGGGGGACACTTCTTTTCTAAACATCACTGTGTTCCCAGTAAACACACAGCTAGCTTGGCATTAAGTTCCCCTGGCTCAGCAGTTTGGTTCCCACTGAGATGGTCATCAAATGAAGGAAGTTGGTGTACCTGTCCCCAGTAATGTGACATTCATTCACAAAATGGTACTGTGAGAAACGGCTGGCTAGCCACCACGTCTCTGGGAGTAGTGGTCAGTCCCGAGAGTCAGCACAGCCTAAGAAAACATTACAGCAAGCCTTTTCCTATAGCTAACAGCACCCCCACCACCACCCCCTGCCCCCCACCAGCTGGGAAGATTCAGCTCTTGAGGGGAAAGGGGAGGCAAATTCAAGACAAAGCAGCCCTAGACAGTTTCCCCAGCAGCTTGTCCTTAAGTTATTGAAGGAATTGAGAAAGTTTTCTCCCGATCTCTGCCATGGCTGACTACCTTACAGCCAGCCTCCCAAGGCTGTTGAGCCATGCTCCCTGATGGGACTGTTAGAAACCCAGGATAAGTCTGACTCATACCTGTGACATCTCCCTGCACTGCTCACCCTGCCCCTTACCCCACACCTTTCCAGTCCAGGGCTGGGATTCTGCTCATCTTCTTCCAGCTTCTCTTCCCTAAATGACCCCAGCCATTTTGACTACTTGCTCTCTTGGTCTCTTGGCTTCTGGCTGGTACTGACCCTTCCAGATGCCTCTCACTGTTCTCTCCCTCATTTCTACAAAAAAAAAAAAAAAAAAAAAAAACCTTCTCTTCAACCATACCTTGGAGTTGTCACGCCCTCATTTTTTCTTTTGAGACCATATGTACTAGAGCCCCAGCTCACTCAGGGAAGGTGTTGTAAAAATCTTTCCTTTGTTCCCTTGCAGGCTCACCCTTACCCAGAGCCAGGCGCCTCCTCCCCACAGAGGCTCACACTGCTGAGTAAAGATCTTGTTCTTCCTTCAGTGACTTCTGCTTCGGCATATCAGCGCCACTGTCTGACTTATGCCCACATTGCAGCGGCTGCTGTATTTCCTCTGTTTAGCAATGGTATGCCTTCATAATAGGAGGTCACAACATTTCATTCTGTGGCAACTAGAAAAGAATTTTGACCAATTTCTTGCACAATATTTACGTTTTAAGTTATTCTGTTCATTTCTCCTAATTAAAATGATTTACATGCGTGAGTTTGAAGTTTAAAATTTCGTGTTTCTCATGGCTGTTGTAGATTGCCTGGTGCCATGGAGACTTTGAACTGTTGCTTTTCGGATGATGTCATTATTGGCTACACCCCAACAGTGAAGAGGATAGACAGTTTTAGGATCTTCAGCATTTCACAGAGTCCTGCAACATGTCGGCGAACACATAGCTTTTACAGTGTGCTATCACGGTGCCAGAACAATCCAGAAAGCTGAAGGGGCTTTGGGAAACCTTCACCTGTACAGAAAGCCTGTTTCACAGATGTAGATGTGAAGAAACTTGGCCAGATGCAGCTGTCAGCTTGACTTATCTGTGTCTGTCTGTTCCTCGCGGTTGCCATGCCTACTCCCAGGTCGAGAAACTCAGGTTTGCAGTTTGTCTGATTTTTCCCAGGTCTGTTTCTTCAACAAGCTGTAAAGCAATCTCTTGAAATGAGGACCATATTCCTGTCATTTAAATATTCACAGTACATAACTCAGTGCCACACACAAGGGTGTTTTAATGTATATTGCAGAGAAAAAAATTCATGATTGTGCACATATAAAAACAGCCTGTTTGCAATTTCAGTGTAATGTTTCAAGACAATCAAAATATTTCATCTAAATGTTCATTCTCACTATGGTGGAAAATTCTTCCACATGTTAACTAGGTTAATAATAGTCTTAGCCAGATTTGTCATAGAATCTAATTGAGCAGAATAATACAGAGGTAGCTAGGACTATGGTAACCATGATAGAACTATTGTCACTTCCAGTAGAAGAAAAAGAAGAGTCACAGGACCCTGTGATAGACTGAAAGACCCCAAAGGGAGTGGCATTATTAGGAGGTGTGGCCTTGTTGGAGGAAGTGTGTCACTATGTGGATGGACTTTGACTTCTCTTTTGCTCAAGTTTCCCTCAGTGTGACAGTCAAAGCACTCTCAGCTCTAGCACCACATCTGCCTACATACTGCCATGTTCCCTGTCACAAAGATAATGCTGAACCTCTGAAATTCTTTTTTTTTTTTTTTTTTTTTTTCTGAGACAGGGTTTCTCTGTGGCTTTGGAGCCTGTCCTGGAACTAGCTCTTGTAGACCAGGCTGGTCTCGAACTCACAGAGATCCGCCTGCCTCTGCCTCCCGAGTGCTGGGATTAAAGGCGTGCGCCACCATCGCCCGGCTGAACCTCTGAAATTCTTAAGTGAGCCACCACAATCAAACATTTTCTTTATAAGAGTTGCGTGGTCATACATAGTGTCTCATCACAGCATAACTAAGACAGACCCTCACTTGTGAGTCAAGCCATCACTTTCTCTGTCCTCCCCCAGCTGCAGATGATCTTGGTCGATGTTAATTGTAGAGGAAGTGGGAAATGAACTGAAAGGGTCCTTGAGACCTGGATGTAGTTTCCATGAAGCCATCATCCCCAATGGGGTGAGGCTGGGTGGTGATGCAGCTGTGCTGGGGTCAACCATGGACCTGTAAGTCAACTTTCACCCACGTCCTCTAAGTAAGACCAATAAACTCATTGATTAACTGTTGACAGAGGTTTCTGTCCTGCCGGATCCCACAGCCTTTCAGTCCCAAAGAAACACACAGAGGTCAACATTAATTATAAAATGGTTAGCCTATTAGCTCAGGCTTCTTATTAACTTTTTTTTTTTTGAGACAGGGTTTCTCTGTAGCTTTGCAGCCTAACTCTTAAACCTTACCTAAGTCCATAATTCTTGTCTGTGTTAGCCACGTGGCTAGGTACCTTTTATCAGCTAGGCATTCTCATGCTGCTTCCTCTGCATCTGGGTTACTACTGCAGACTGAGTCTTTCCTCTTTCCAGAATTCTCCTGTTCTGGTCGCCCCACCTATACTTCCTGCCTGGTTGCCCCATCTATACTTCCTGCTTGGCTACTGGCCAATCAGTGTTTTATTAAACTATACAAGTGACAAATATTTACAGGGTACAAGACCATTGTCCCACAGCAATTAACTAAGTTAAGAATGCACTAAAATCATTACTTTGGTCTGTAGTTGATCTCCTAACTGAGAAGAATATATATTTGTTCTTAACTTCCCAGGAAAAAATAATGTAAGAGCTAAGAACAAAAGAAACAGCTATCATCTCGGTGGAATAAAGAGAGAGCTTATTCTGGGACCAAACATGAGTTACCATGGCCCAGGAATACAGATTTAGGTCATCCCAAATTCCATGTTCTAATGTGAAAACAATTTAATGAAGCCTTTATAGTGACAGCAAAGAGTCATAAATGAAGACATGTATAGTACATTAATAGACACCTTAGGTGGGTGGGTAAAGTAGAGGAACTCCCTCTAGGTCTCAGATGCCATCTGATAATAGAAACTCTTAGCCTTTGGATTGGTGAGGGCTAGGTGTTTGTCTGTTCCAAAGGATTAACACTGATGTTAGCTCACACACAGAGGGGGCTGGTAAAAGGTCTAAAGATGGCCCAAGATAATCTGTTGCTGGACTTAGAACATTTCACATTCCACAGTCACTGGAGTTCTAGCCAGTTAATCCGCCTTGTACAACGTTGGTGGAAGCCACACCTTCTTTCAAGAAGTTTCATTGAGAAATGATTTGTCGGCCATGGCCATAACATCTTGTAAAGCTTGTGCATTTTGGCTAAACAATGACAATTGCTAAAAGCAGTTTGGTTCCTAGACCTAAAGGTTATTTTTCTAGATTCTTGTCCTGCTGCACCCTGTCAGCCCCCAGTCAAGGATGATTATTGACCACCTGATGTTTCTTTAACTAAGCATTCATTGGTTGCTGTTAGCAACAGCCAACTGTGGACTGAAAAATGAATGTTTTCTCTTCTTCCTCTCTTACTCTTTCTGCCCTATAACTGCCCCAGCCAATAAGAAGACAGCAGGCTCTTATTCTTACACCTATGCCGGTCCCCAATGAAGGCCTACAATAAAGGTTTGGTCCCTTGTCTGTCTTTCTTTCCTGACAACTTTACTGGAATGGTGGGTGCTAATCCCAAAGATGCAAGGAGAATGACCACAGACCCAAATATTCATGGCCAAATTGATTAAAGCAAGTAGTTAATTAAAGCAAGCAGCTAATTAAAGAAAGCTTTTTTGTTGTTGTTGTTGTTGTTTTCGTGTACGCAGGTTGTCTCGGGGTTAGAGAGGTCAGCATTGGATGTAGGCGATTTCCAAACAGGGGATTTGGTGGGCCAAAGAGACAGGGTTACAGGAGCAAAACATAAACATCACAAATTAGACATAAGGACCTTGTGAAAGAGAGATATGGTTGCAAGGTAGTCGTAACAATGGGTAGTCACAGGTGGTCAAAACAACCATTTGAAACAAAGACATGAATGCTGTTTCTTGGAACAGGCAATACAGAACCATTTGTAGTTAATATTATATGAGGGGCATAGCTCCATCCTTGAGAAAATGATTTAATCATAAACGGGAATGAACCTAGTTTGTTTTTACTGTAAGATGGCTCTCAAGCCTAAATTGGAGGCGACAGTATAAATGAATTCTGAAGCAGGACAGAAAGCCAAGCAAACAAAAAGCAAATGTTCGTCCTTCTCCCATATCCTTTGTCATCTGGGTTTTTACTACAAGGTGCCACCACACTGAGGGTCAGTCTTCCATGTCATTTAAGAGAATACTCCACAGATGGTCCAGTTTGATAGACATAATCTTTCAGTTGCAGTTCCCTTATCTGGTGATTCTAAATTGTGGCAAGTTGACATGTATTAAAAATGAGAATATTTGAGTATACAACCTCATATATGGTCTTTAGATATTCTGTCTTTATTGTCATATAGGAAAGATTCACAGACACAGCAATAGCTGACATGCATACTCCAATAAATAATTTATTTCTTTGTTCCTACCTCTACTTTGCATTCCCCACAGAAAGAAGAGGACATGCTTTGTGAGTACATACTTAAACAATTGCTCACAAACACCCTTGCTATGATACAACATTAAACATTTATGACAATTTCAATTCAGAGACAAAGTATGACATGTGGCAATACCCATCCCAAAGATATTAAAATTTAAAAAAAAAAACCAAAAAGTTTCCTGTCTTCCAAGATTTACATACACTATCTGTGATGGCAATCTTGGTTGTCAATTTGACTACATCTGGAATCAACTGAAACCCAAATTGCTTGGCACTCCTGTGAGGGATTTTCTTAGATTATTTGAAGCAGGAAGACCCAACCTAAACCTGGCCCTTCTGGTAGTGCTTCATGAAAGCACACAGAGGAAGGAAGTTTGGCTTTTGTTTGCTCTCCCTCTCTCTCACTGGCAAGTTTGTCCATCCTCTTGGGATGTAGCACAAATTCTAATTGTTCTTAATAAAACAATAAACAAACAAAAACAAATTGGAGTAAGCTATCAGGGGGTGAAATCTGAAGGGTCAGAGAAGCAGAGCAGCCAGCTACTAGAGTTTATACTACTACCAATGCTCAGACCAAAAGGGCAATCCTGTCCTCGAACTGCATCCTCAAACTGACTGCTTCAGACTGCTGCCTCAGATTGCACTGCACTCCTGCCTCCTCCTGCCTCATATTCCCCTCTCCACCCCGCCATATCACTCCTGTCTCCACCTACCTAGTGCTGGGATTAAAGGCATGTAATCCCAAGAGCTGTGATCACCTCTGTGTGAGCTGCTTCTCTTTTAGAGTGGATCAGTTTCATGTAGCCCAGGGTGACTTTGAAGTAACAGATCTGTCTGCCTGTCTCCCAAGTCTTGGGATTAAAGATGTGTGCCACTACTGCCTGGCCGCTAGTGGCTTAGCTCTGCACCCTGATCTTCAGTCAAGCTTTATTTGTTAAAACACAAACAAAATAGCACCCTAACAGCCAGTATTAAATCCAACTTCTTTAGGATTCTAGTGTAAATGGAAAACCATTGGCTCTTCAGTAATCCTCCATAACTCCACACAAGATTGGGACTGCTGAGACATCCAGGCTCGTGTGCTGAACAGGTACCATATTCTTGCCCTTGCTCTTGTAAGATAACCATTGTTGGACTTCCCACAGCCTGGAAGCCAATCTAATAAATCTAGCTTTAATATGCATGTAAATATGTATGTGTGTGCATGTTCATTCTATCAATTCTTTTCCTTTAGCCAAACCCCACTTCTACACCCCCAAATGCTTAAACCCTTCACCCCCAGCCTCAAGTCCTCATACCTCTAGTGGGAGGTGGACATCTGGAAGCAGTGACTCCCCTGCAGCTGTGCTGAGGGACAATGGTCTTGTACCTTATAAAGATTTGTTACTTGTATTTTAATAAAACACTGATTGGCCAGAAGCCAGGCAGGAAGTAGAGTTTGGGCAATGAGAACAGGCGGGTTCTGGGAAGAGAAAAGAGTCAGTCTGCAGTCAACACAGTCATCACCCAGACACAGAGGAAGCAAGATGAGAACGCCTCACTGATAAAGGTACTGTTGCACAAGGTGGGTGGCCCTTGTTTGTCCCAGCCACCCTGCTAGCTTATACCTGAAATAACCACATAGAAATTGTATTAATTAAATCACTGCCTGGCCCATTATCTCTAGCTTCTTATTTGCTAACTCTTACATCTTGATTCAACCCATTTCTATTAATCTGTATATTGTGGCGTACCGGGAAAGATTCAGCATGTCTGACCTGGCGACTCCATGGCGGCTCTCTCACTGACCTTCTTCCCAGCATTCATTTCTGTCTTCTCTGCTTACCTAAGTTCTGCCCTATCAACAGGCCAAGGCAGTTTCTTTATTCATTATCCAATGAAAGCAACACACAAACAGAAGGAACTCCTGCACCAAGGTACCAAGCCACATGGCTAACACAGACAAGAATGATGGGTTAAGATGTAGAAATTAGTTAATAAGAAGCCTGAGCTAATAGGCCAACCAGTTTATAATTAATGCAGAACACTGTGTGTTTCTTTGGGACTGAACGGCTATGGGACCTGGTGGGACAGAAACCTCTGCCAACACAGCTGCCCCACTGCCATGCTAGACACTCTGTAATTACCTCTGAGCAGTGAGCTCTCACTTCCTCTTCTGCTGCGCTCAGTGGCAGACTCATCAAGACTGTTAGCTTAGGAAACTTCTTGAAGGAAGACCTCTCTGCCTTATTTTGATCTCTAAACAAATGCCCGATCACCCACCCTTGGCAGGGTCACGTCACCAGCGATCCAGCAGAAGCGCATGACATGGCTACGCTGCCAGACAATGATAAAACTTTCCTTCCTGTCACATACACAGGAAGAACACCAGCTGGGAAAATGACAGGAGAGGAGAATGTCTCTGGGCAGCGCTACAGAAATATCTTGTTCAGAAACTTCTAGTCCTCTGACAATTAAGAACCCAGTAGTGTGAGGAGCAAACATGTCCCACATACCTAGCTGATGTACAAATTCTCCTCAGTGTCTCAAATTACCCTAAACCTTTCTATAGAAACCTTGATGTTTCTCAGTTCCTACAATTGAACAAGCAGCACATTGTTCAATTTTAAGATGCCTGTATATGAATTTTCCACACTGTGGGTCCTCAGTCCCTGTATTATTGATCCAAACTTGCCCTGATGTCCTTATCCCGTCTCTTCTGTAGCATGGTTGCTCCCGCCCAGCCGGGTCTTGCTGCTCCCCATGTTTGTCCTGCCCTCCTCACCCATTCTATCCTCTACTCTTGCTGGCTCAACGCTTGTTCTCTAGACCTCGCCAGTTCTGTTATTAAAATAAACTCACCTACACAGTAATGAATATGGATGGAAGCTGGATTTAAAACTGAGGCAGGTGGATTTGAATACCATTTATTCCATTTCCTCTACTCGCAGACACCACACTAACTAACATCTTTTCATTCCAAGTTGTACGTCAGCACAGCCGCTTTCCCAGGAGGATGAACACAGGCTACAGCGCTAGAGGGTTGCTTTGATTGTTTTCTTAGATTCCTTAAAATCCTGGCATTCCTTGTGCCCTTTTGATCCTCTCTACAGGAGTTAAAATGAACACTTAGCTGTCAGAAACTGTGTGTGTCTGTGGGGGGGGGAGGGTGAGGGGGGAGAGAAAATAGAAAAGACATAGGAAGGAGAGAAGTCAGAAAAAAAAAACCAACATAATAGTCATGGTAAAGTAGAAAAAAAAAGAGTTAAAATGAAGGACTCCGTTGAATTATGCATGTGCAATGGCCCGAGGGGAAGCAAACTGAGAAACCAATTTAAAACATCATTCATTTTGGCTGGGCGTGGTGACACACGCTTTTAATCCCAGTACTTGGAAGGCACTCAAAGTTAATTCCCTTAAGAATTTATCCACTGTGGAGTGGATCTGTGTGAGTTCCTGGTCCCTGATTTACATAGTGAGTTTCAGGCCGACAAGGGCTACACGGTGAGACCCTGTCTCAAAAAAAATGAGTAGTTTATCCACTCTGAACCGTTGCTGATAGAGAGAGGCATACAAGATGCACTGGGCAGTAGCAGCAGCCTATCAGGGAAGTCTGACAGGTACTTTTTAAAAAATTTTATGTGCATCCTCTTGATGCCCTTGGAGTGTGTGTGCACTGAAAAGCACAGGGTTGTCCCGTCTGTGCTGTGAGTGCAGCATCTTTAGTCTCTCAGACTCTTCCACTCCTTGGTAAACTGCTATCAAGGTTGAGCCTTCTCTGCACGTAAATTACTTGCCAGCATATCCGGTGCTGATGAACAAATGGGAAAGAGAAGAAGAGCTCTGGTTATCAGGCATGGTTGACAAATAAATCCTGATTTCACTCCCTAGTTTCAGTAAAAAATATTAATTCTAATGAAGAGAGCTGGCCGAGTGGTACACGCCTGGAGTTCCAATAAGTGGGACATCAGTACAGGAGCATCGGGAGTTCAAGGCCAGTCTCTACAGAGTGAGATGGAAGCCAGCTTGGGCTACATAGGACCCTGTCTCAACAAACAAAAACAAGTGAAAAGAAAAGGTATTTTGTGAATTCATTTTTTACCATGGGCTTAAACCACGAGTTCCAACTCTAGATTATTTTGGAGGTGTGTACAGGTATATGGTATGTGCATATGTGTGTAAACGTGTCCACATTGTGTAAGCACATTTGTGTGGACGCACGTGCACATGAGTGCATCGACATGTTGACGTCAGGTGTCTTCTTCCATCCCTCTTCACCTTACATATCGAGGCCTAGAGATGGCTAATCAGCTTGTCTAGCCAGCCAGCTTGTCATGGGAGTCCCCTCTGTGCTGCTGTGCGCTGGGATTACACATGCGCCACCACATCTGCCAAACTCTTCTTGTGGGTTCTGGGGATCCGGATGCTGGCCCTCATACTTGTAGGGCAGGGGCTTTTCTACCCAAGTCATCTCTTCAGCTCGTTTAAATGACTTTTAACCCCTACCCAGACCATCTCTTTCTTAGCCGTTCTGTCAGCACGGGTGGATGGAGTGTGAAACTTCCCTCCAATGCTTGTTTTTTCCACGTTCTCACTATTAGAATATAAATACACTAATCTGAAAACTCTGCTTATAGTCCACTTACTTAGTTCCCTGCTCTCCCCAAAGCAGAATATTTGTGATGTTTTATGAATTCATTGCCCTTACTATTCCACACAGCTATAAAAGGGACAGTCCATTATTGAGACTGTATCTAGTGACAGAGTTAGTATGAAGTTTTGTCTGTACCTGTACTCTGATAGGCATCCACACATGACTGGCCACAGTCATGAAGGGAAGGCTTCCCAGTTGCCCCATCTTTGAAGGTTTCACACTGCAGTTCCCTCTGTCACAAGCCCCATTCCATAGAGTGTAAGGAACCTAGCAGGGTGAGTCAGGCTCACTCGTCCACTGAGTTTGGTTTAAGAGGCAGCGACCTGTTGAGTTCTCAACCACAATGTGCAAGCTCCTGACCCCAGGACCGGTGCAGTTCAGACAATGGCTCCCTTCTCAAGATAGCTACACACCCAGTGGGGGCCCTGAAGAGTGGTGTGAACTCTCTGGCTAAAGCTGTGCTGCTATGAAGAGTTCTGGCTAGTTACATACGGAGACTCTAAGTCTGTGAGAGCTGTGAGTTCTCCAGGAGCTGTGACTCCCAGCGCTCCCAGCGCTTTGCTTGGATTTTCCCCTTCCCCTAGATGTGAAGTGGGATTGCAGATGCTGTCTTGCACTATTGCTGCAGGCCCCCAACTCTTCCCAGGGTTTTCTTGTCTTCTGCTGATTTCCAGTGTTCTGCCATGGGCATTACCTCACAGTAGGCATTACCTCACAGTGGGTGTTACCTCACAGCGGGTATTATCTTGTAGCGGGCATTATCTCACAGTGTAGCATTACCTCAGAGTGTAGCATTACCTCACAGTGCAGCATTACCTCACAGTGGATATTAACTCACAGTAGGTACTATCTTATAGTGTAGCGTTACCTCACGGTGTAGCATTACCTCACAGTGTACAATGCAACTGTTGCTTAGCTTCTTCTTTCTGGAAGAGGTCAGTGTTGGCTGTCTCTGCTAAGCTGCCTTGAAATCCCCCTGGACTATTGCTTCAACTCATTTCTTAGCCTTGCAATAAAAACAACACCCCTGAAAGATGTTATATAAGTATTTCTCTCTTGTATCCTCTGCTGTGGAATAATGCTCTTGTACACTGTAAAGATTTACCACTCAACTTGGTTTAATACAACACTGAGTGGCCAGGCAGGAAGTATAGTCAAGGCAACCAAACTAAGGATTATGGGAAAGAGAAGGGTGGAGTCAGAGAGTTGATGCAGAGGGAGTAGGAGATGAAAGTGCCATGGTAATAAAAGTATACCATGTGGCAGAGCGTAAATAAGGAATAACTTAAAATATGAGAGCTGGTTAGTAAAAGCCTGAGCTATTGACCGAGCAATATTTATGATTAATATAAACCTCTGAGTTGGTTATTTGGGACTGGGCAGCCAGGACAGGAAATGTCCTTTTACAACCCTCCCCACTCAGGAATAGGATTATACCTCCTGCATCAGGAGAAATACAAAGTCACACTGTGGTTAGAGGTAATCTAAAAAGCCATCTAAGATACTGTGGCCTGGGCTCCTCAGTTAAAGGAAGTTAAAGACTGTACTAGCTGCTTGACCTTGCCCATCTGAACCTGCTCTAAAAGACACCACCTTACAGCGGATGTCCTGGCTGGCCCCTTACACCATCTTTCCTTCCCTTCTCTGCAATGTTCCCTGAGTCTTGGCTGTAGGGGTTGTATTGTAGATCCATCATTTGGGGACAGACACCCCACAGTCAGCTCTTCTCTGAATTTTGACCAGTTGTGACTCTCTGTGATAGTCTCCATCTGCTGCAAATGTTTCTTACTAACTTTAAAAGTTAGCATAGAAGGTGACAAAGAATGTGGAATTCTCCGGAGGCGACAGGTACTTGCTCTACAGAGCTCCCCTGTAGTATGTTGAGTTGGCTCTCTTTCTTCCCTTCCCATACAGGGAATTGATACAGAAAAGAGAAAGACATCCCCAGAATCCCTCAGCCTGCACATCTCCAGGTCATGGAGCCTGTATGCTAGCGTGTTATTCCCAGAGGATAGACCAGGCTCTGCTCCTCCCACTGTGGTGCTTCCTGGGAGGTCATATTTGCCTGGACGCAGGGGATAGAAAGTCTGGGTCAGGTTACACAGCAGGTATTGTAAGTTTCTTTGTCAACAGGAGGATCTGGCACATTCTCTGGCTCAGCCTTCTCTTGCAGCCACCCCAGCATGTCACAGCCTGGATTCTGGGTGTCCCTGGTTTTACTGCTTGTAACCCTCGGCACAGGTGAGTCAAAGATAAGGCGTGGAATTCCCGCCTCCACATCTGGATGTGTGCGTTAATGCAGGGGAGGAACTGTACAGCCCCACTGTATACTGAACAGCTTCTATCCGTTTCTGGTTAGCTCTGTGCATTGCTCTGTCTGACGGTGTGAATCTCACGTTCAAAAGCATGTTGGCCACAGCTATAAGGGTTGGGTAAGAAGCAGCTGCGACTTTCAGGGCTACCCGGGTTGTGCTTCAAGCAAAGAATAAGAGAGATCAGCCCTGAACATCTCTCTTGGGTTTCTCTAATGCAAACTGTATTCTTGGTCTACAGGTATCTCTCATCCCTCAGACACAGGCTTCTGCCTCCATTTCCAGGTTTCTAGGTACTAATCTCCCCATTCCTACCCTCCCCACGCCATCCAGCTATACTTTTCTTCTGTTCCACACCTGCCCTGGGGCCCTAAGTCACAGTCAATCTTTGAAAGTACAGCAGTTAATAAAGGCTAAGACTCCCCAGGAATTGTCTAATGCAGGGAAACTATTTATACATGATAAAACAGAGGTGAAAGGGGTCACTAATGTGCCCCAGGTTACCCCCAAAACACTAGAAAGAGGGTGCACAAGAGCCAAGTATGTCTGTCCCTAAAGCAGTGGTTCTCAACCATCCTAATGCTGTGACCCTTTAATACAGTTCCTTATGTTGCGGTGACCCCCAATCACAAAATTATTTTCATTGCTACTTCATAGCTGCAATTCTGCTACTGTGATGAATTATGATGCAAATATCTGACACGCGGGATATCTGATATGTGACTCCTGAAGGAGTCGTGACCCACAGGTTGAGAACCATTACCCTTTCCCCCCCCCCCACCCCTGGGATCAAGAGTTTCCCAGGCACTGTGGGAATTTGCTGAGACCTTTGAAAGCAATGCCCCGTCACTCATTCTTGACTGCCTGACCAAGAGATGGCTATAAATTGTGTTAGTTGTAGCTAAAATTCCTTCCTAGGGAATTCCTTCCCCTAAGCAGGGTCTACCTCCTTTCCTAAGTTCCCAATGACAAAAGGAGGCACAATTCTCCTCGGGTCCACTCTGAGGAGCTGATATTTATTGGGTTTCCTTCCAGAGCATGAGTGGGAGGTTACCTATAGGGGTACGGGTATTCCTCCTCAACAGACCACACCTGGAAAACCTTTGCCCAGCAGAGATGAGGGCTTCCCTGGAGCTACAGAGAGTCCTCCTCGCCTGTCTTCCCTGCCTATATAATCTAGTCCCCCCCTGAGACTGCAAGCAATTAAGGCAGCGCTGTCTATAACAGGTGGTACAAAGAGACTGGATAATTGAGTGAGGGCAGAATACTTAGGTTAGGGTCTTGTGCCCTCCCCTCCCCTCTGCAGAGGGATGTAAACAATCAACAAAGCCCAGCTGGTATAATTTTTTTGCAAGGAGGAGAGGTTGAAATCCCCAAGATAGTGGTTGCTTGGCTCCGACAACTGTCACTTACAACAGGGATTGGAGCAGGAGAGGGCACACTCCAGGGCTCCCGAACTACAGTGCGCACAGGCTGGAGGCTGCTGCACCTTACCTCCTGCTGTGCAACCCTCTCCCTGGGGAGGCCTGGGTGGCTTTGCCAGTCATTTGACCTCTCTGGGCTCAGCTCTGCCCCGTGTAAAATGAGAAGACTGACAAGCCAAGTGATGAGATGTCAGCTTAGGTCTTCCTTGGTGCTGGCCGCAAGTCTTTGAGCTCCTAGAAATTCTAGGCGCAGTGGGGTGGGGGTGGGGAGAGCAAGGCCATTGTGACTCCCTCAGGCTCAGGTTCCCTGGGGTCCTGGATCTCTCAGAGGTTACTGGCCCTGGTTACATGAGCTCTGTGCTTTTTCCTTCGTTTGTTGTATGGCACTGTGTCCAGAGCAGTCATGCAAAGCATTGATAACACAGCCCGTGTCTTCAGTGGAGAGGTCTGCCGCTCCAGTTTTCTGATGCAGTAACCAGCCTGTGGGGGTTCTTCAGAGAGAGGGAAAGCAGGGCATTCGGGCTAATCCTTTGCTCTCTGCAGCGCTGACCACTTTCTCCACTGCCTCCACGTGGCCTCCCCCCCCCCAGGCCTAAACGCTGTGGGCGTGGTCTGCCTACAGCTCTGTAGACTTGCAGTAAGGAACAGACACACCTGGACCCAGAAAGACAGAGGGCAATGGTTGGAGAACATGGAGTGCTCTCACTGAGAGTTTCAAGACTGGTGGGCTCCCGGGGAGAGGGGTGCCACCAGGGCAGCCCAAAACGCCAAGACTCTGGGGGACTGAGGTCCCAGTGCTCCAGGATGCAGCCCTTGTAACTCTAAGCTGGCTGGATTTGGAGGGCGGGTTGGGAGTGACACCAAGAAATGAACGATTTTCTGGCTCTATCCCCCACCTGCCTTGTGGCCTAGGTGAGTCCCCTACAGGGAAAGTGGGGCTGGACATCAGGTCTACCGCTCCCAAGGGATCCCCTTCCTATTCTCACCAACATGGACTCCTACTGCTGGGATCTCTCCTCGTATCAGACCACATCTCAGCCGAGGACATCCACAGCTGCAGCCCCTTCTCTCTGAGTCCCTAAGAAGAGCTCCAAACGACCTCCTGATATAGAAAGCCTTTATCTAGAGGTGTGGTGTCACACACCTTTAATCCCAGTAACTCAGGAGGCAGAGACAGGTGAATCTCTTTGAGTTCAAGGCCAGTCTGGTCTACAAAGTAAGTTCCAGGCTAGCCAGAGCTAGATAGTGAGACCCTGTCTCAGCAAACACACACACACAAACACTCCAAAGTGGGGCCTCCTCATAGCCTAAGTGGGACTCACCCTGTTCCCAGGACTCTTTACAATGACCATTGTCTCTGAGTTGTCTACTCAGTGGGGACAGCAGAAAGTGGGACTGGTGGCATCACACTCAGTCAAGGCGCAACCACCAGCAGCTAGCAGCCTCGCTGGCCCACTCTATTGGGTTCCTTTGGCTTTGCAGTGGCCTAAATAGCAGAATAGTTTTGTAGCTATCCCCAAATCAAAACTGCAGGGTGTGCCCAGAACAACGCATACAGACAACAGAGACAGACTTGGCATAGAGGGACCATGTGACTCTTTCTCCCCTTGTTCCTTAGAGGAGGTGGGTGTTGGGAAGAACCCAGAACAGACAAAACTCCAGGGATCAGGTCCAAGCCATATCCTCTCTGATTCACGTAAGCTGACATTCTTCTTAAGGAATAGCTCACAAACCCTTCCTCATTAGGAATGTTGTCCCCGCCAGGCCCCTCGATCCCCATGAAGTGCTAAATCATAATGATACCGAAGCTTGTTTAACCCACCTGAAGGGCTACTGTGGAATCAATAAGATGATGTCCAAGCAGGTGTTAAGAGGTTCAGGGCCTCTGTTCTCATAGGACACGGTGAATGGAGAAGTCATCAAGTCTGGGGGAACATGGATGTCAGCATTCAGGGAGGCCATCCCATACTGAAGCTGTGTTCTCACATACCACAGCTTACCCATGTTGTCATTGATTGCTATGTACACACCAGGGTTAGTCAGGCCTGTGACCCCTGGGTCTGGCCATCTCTTCAAAATGGACTCTGGCAACACCTACAAGGGCTGGTCTTGTAGATCCCTCTAGCAACTAAGACTGAAGGGAAAACCTCCCTTAGTCTCAGGGGATCCCAGGAATGAATTTTACCTTCCTTTGATACGTGAAGGTTGTATTCTAAGAATAAGGAAACTAGAAACACAAAGCTTAGGGTTTATCAAAGATGTTCAGTGCAGTGAATGGCTTGAGCTGAGGCTACAAGTTGCAGCAACATCAGGGTGTACATGAGGGGCACGGTTCAACTGTCCCCTTCATTCTGGTATTTCTTGTCGCCCAGAAATGCTTGTCTGGACAGGAGCCAAGAGTCAAGCAGCCCAGCTGTGCCACCTACCTTCTGGACTACTCAATGGTGAGAAGCTACAGCTGTCAGCCCTGCCTCGCAGGTAGGTGAGCCCGCGAGTGCTGCTTCTGATCGGTCCTGCTTGTGTGACCTTGGCAGAGCAGCGCAGCGCAGCTTTCAACTCTCAATGTGTAACTTCTGCATTGATGTGTCTTGTTAAATTCTTCCCACAAGTATCACGTGAGTTTTGATGCGAATGGAGTTGTCTATTCTATTTCAACCCTCAATGACTCAATACTGCTATTGATTTATGGGTACCATCCCTGCCTTCTTTATTGATTTTTTTGAAAAATACTTTTGTGTAGATTTCATTGCACGAAATCACATTATCTGTGGATAACTATGGTACAAGTACCACCACTTCAATCACAGACTTCTCATTACCTCTTCTTGTTCACCACACTATTACAACCTCCAGCACTGCTCTCAACTGCAGACAACCCTGTGTGATTCTAGATCTTCTAGGAGAACATTTTTGTCAGTACACAGTTTGTGATGTTCAGTGCAATTTGTTACAGGAGTAACAAATTTAGTCAGGCGGAGTTCCCTTCTATTTCTGGCTTGCTGAGATCTCTTATCATGGATGAGAATTTATCTTGGGTCTTCTGTAACCATTGAGATTAGCATATGGATATAATTGCTCTCATTCCTACAAGACCCTGGGTATTGTGTTTTGGATGTTAAGCCAACTTTGCGGCTCTGTCCAGTCATGTTTGCCCTTTCCACACACTGAATTTGATATGCTAATATTTTTTTTATCTTTTACCAATTTGTAAGACTGTTTGGATTTGCCTTTATGAGAAATTGTTGTATGTAGTTTTCTTCTCTGGTTTTGATACCAAAGTAATGCTAGACTCAAGAAATCAACTATACGGTCCTGTCCATACCTTTATTTGCAGCCAAGCTCATGATCTGGTGTAGGCATAGACCTCAATGGAGCCACAGGATGCTGTGGGGGAAGGTCCTCAGTTATAAATTCAATTTCTGTGCAACATTGACACGTTTAAAGTTCTCCATAGTTTTTATTTGCCAGAAGCAGGTTGCTAATGTGCTACCATCTGTGCCTTAAGGAACCTGTCCATATCGTCTCAGGCGTGGAAGCAGATGGCCAAGAGCTGCTCATCTTGTACCCTCAACGCTTTCTGTGGGCTTGTTCTCCTGCTCTCTTTCGCTCTCCCACCCTGCAGGGGATACTTTGCATTCTCTACTTTTTGGCCAGTCTGCATGGAGTATTATTAATGATGTTTATGTTTTCAAAGAATAACTTTTATTTTCATGGGTTCTCAGTCATTTTATTATATTTTTGGATGCTTATGTTCTTCCTTTACCTATTTCAGTTTTAATTTGCTCTCCTTTAGCACAGAGAGCAGAGAGGGAAGCAAACATATTGCCTCCATTCATTCCCTCTGCCTCTGCAAGACATCACTCTGCCCCTACTTCAGGACACTCAGCTCCTCATTTTCCCCGCCACACACACCTTGTTTTACTTAGGATTTCTATGGCTGTGAGGAGACACCATGACCACAGCAACTCTTATAAAGGAAAATATTTAATTAGGGCTGGTTTACAGTTCAGAGGTTTAGTCCATTATCATCATGGCAGTAAGCATGAGTAAGCATGATAGCATACGTGCAGACACGGTGCTGGAGAGGAGCTGAGAGTTCTAGATCTAGATCCACAGACAGCAGGAAGAGAGTGTGACACTGGGCCTGGCCTGAGCATCTGAAACCTCAAGGCTGCTTCCAGTGACATACTTCCTCCAACAAGTACATACCTACTCTAATAAGGCCACACCTCCTAAGATTGCTTTTCCCTATGGGCCGACGGGAATCATTTTTATTCAACCCACCACACACCCTTTGGTGTGTGCTGGGTGCACCAGGCACCAAGGCTATGAGGAGGATTTTACTTCAGCAGAGAATAGGGTTGGGTTAGAAAAAACTATTCCAGAAAAGGAATAGTTGTGTCTTAGTGGCTATGCTTGTCAATAAAAAGTGCTTGGAGGTAGGCAAACCTTCAGCCAAGTGAAGCTACCTCTGTGGGAATCAGAGTTCCTACTGCAGTGGCAGGAGAGCCAAAGGGCAGTAGGCGAGACAGCATTGCCCACATGGAGCATGAATCAATGACATTGTGGCTAGGCCCTGGACACCTGTGCTCCCTGTGATACAGCTCTTCAAGCGCCATCATGTGCTGGGCACTAGACAAACACCGAGAGTCCTGGAGTGCCCTATCTGAGAGAGAGGCTGTCCCCAGTCTTACCTGTGGAAAACCTTGAGCCAAGGTAAAGACAGGACTTGAACCCCAGACCAAGGTACCACTGAACACCTCCTCAGCCAGGGACTGAGAAGACTTCTTGGAGGAGTGGATGTGGGATGAGATCAGCCAGCACAAGGCTGAAGGGGCCCCTAGCAGAAGAAGAAGCTTTTGCAGAGGCAGAGAGCAGAGAGATTTGCTCCTCCTTCTCTGTTGTTATGCCATTTTTGAACTTGGGTGGTCCCTGACGTACTCTGGATGATGCAGACTACCTCAGAAGCCCTTCTCTGGACCTGGAGTCACTGCCCATGCTCTGTCAGCCTGCAGGCTCCTTTGGCATGAGGACTCCATGCCCTGAAGTCCTCTTCACAGGCCGCTTCTGTTTGTCCAGATATTTTCTCTGGGTTGTAGCCATATAGGAGCCTCCTAGGTCATGGGGGAAAGCATCAGGTGCTGCTCAGAGAGGCTGTGCTGGGTTCTACCTGCCCAGAGGGAATCACAGCTACAGAGACTGACACTGGGGTACCAACTACAGGCTAACAGCTTGTCTAGGTACACCCGAGGGATAAAGATGAAGATGAAAGTCACATCTAGGTGTGCAGCCAGGCCCCTTGAAGCTCAGCTCTGGGAACTTTGTTCTCAAGCTGCAACCGGAAAGACTCTACACAAAAGGCTAAGGCAGCCCTGGGCTATGCCACACAGTGCTGGGAAAGACAGAAGGGTGATGGGACTGGGAATCACCAGTGCTGAGGATGGGGGATAAGCCAGCAGTTTGGAGTGAAGAAGGACAGGGTTGCCAGGTACACAGGAGACATTTCCTAAGGGAGCAGCAACATAGACTAGCAGGCTGTGGATGTCTTAGATTTGTTTTCTAAGAGCCCAGGGCAATTCCTAGAGACCAGGGCCTCTCAGAAAGGACAGTGCTGAGTTGGCAGGAATAGGGGGGACCATTGAGAATAAGGATCCCCAGGCTTATCCTGGAGGTCAAATAATAGTAAGTCCCCATGTGGACTGAGAGCTCCTGCTGGGGGGATGGGGAAGGCACTGGTTTTCTATGCCCCTCAACATGGCGCGGTTGTCTCATTGCATGTTTGTGGTATCATGGTCACAGCCTGTGTGGCGAAGTGCAGATCTTCAGGGAAGGGAAATTGGGGTCTGGTGTGAGGCCAGTAGCCCCAGGTTACACTTCTCCTAAAATGCGCTGGTGGTGACAAAGACACTCATGAGGCATCCAGCACGACCAGTGTTGCACAGAACCGTGGCATACTGTACGTAGCACATTTAAGAGTGGTTATCATCAGAGCTTTTACATTGTGGGAGGGATTTCCAGCCGTAGCTACTCAGGCTGTGCAGCGAGGGAGGCCACGAGAGCTAGCCCAAAGACCATGGCATCAAGCACAGAGTAGGAAGGCCGGATACCACGGTCAATAGTTTCACACCACGAGGTTGAGCCTGTTCAGTGCTTCAGGACCCTTCCTAGTAAATGATGGAACCACCTCTCCCTCCGCCCTCAGGTTCATGGGGGTATTATAATGGGCTGTGGCCAGAAGCCTCTCTTGCTTTTCCATACTGCTTTTCTTCAGATTCATAACTGCTTTCTCTCCAGTGCTCTGCCTGTGTCTGCGGTGCCCTGCCAGACTCTTCCATCTCCACAAAGCTACCCACCCCATCCTGCAACAGCTAGGCACATTTGGCGCCTACTCAGACCCAGACGAAGCAAAAGGCTGTACTCCAGGCCCAGCAGGCAGGACCAGTACTCAGGCTTGGCTGACATGGCCAGATGCAGAAGACATACTGAGGTGAGTGCTACCATTTTTTTATAGTTTGTATATATATAACATTTATATATATATAATTTTCTACGTTTTTCTCTGCTCCCCTCCCTGCCTCTGCCCTCCCCTTCAACCCTCTCCCAAGGTCCCCATGCTCCCAATTTACTCAGGAGATCTTGTCTTTTCTACTTCCCATGTAGATTAGATCCATGTATGTCTCTTTTGGGGTCTTCATTGTTGTCTAGGTTCTCTGGGATTGTGATTTGTGGGTTGGTTTTCTTTCTTTATGTTTAACAACCAGTTATGAGTAAGTACGTGTGATAATTGTCTTTCTGGGTCTGAGTTATCTCACTCAAAATGATGTTTTCTAACTCCATCCATTTGCCTGCAAAATTCAAGATATTGTTATTTTTTTTCTGCTGTGTAGTACTCCATGTATAGATGTATCACATTTTCCTTATCCATTCTTTTATTGAGGAGCATTTAGGTTGTTTCAACATTCTGGCTATGACAAACAATGCTGCTCTGAACATAGTTGAGCACATGTCTTTGTGGAGTGATTGAGCATCCTTTGGATATATATATACCCAAAAGTGGTATTACTGGGTCTTGAGGAAGGTTGTTTCCTAATTTTCTGAGAAATCACCACACTGACATCCAAAGGGGCTGTACTAGCTTGCATTCCCACCAGCAATTCAGGAGTGTTCCCTTTACCCCACAACCTCTCCAGCTTAAGTTGTCATCAGTATTTTTGATCTAGGCCATTCTTACAGGTGTAAGATGGAATCTCAGAGTTGTTTTGATTTGCATTTCTCTGATGACTAAGGATGTTGAACATTTCCTTAAGGGTCTTTCAGATATTTTAGATTCCTCTGTTCAGAGGTCTCTGTTTAGGTCTGTACTCCATTTTTATTGGATTATTTGTTCTGTTGATGATGAATTTCTTGAGTTCTTTGTATATTTTGGAGATCAGACCTCTGTCTGATGTGGGGTTAGTGAAGATCTTTTCCCATTCTGTAGGCTGTCATTTTGTCTTGTTGACCGTGTCCTTTGCTTTACAGAAGCTTTTCAGTTTCAGGAGGTTCCATTTACTAATTGTTTCTCTCTGTGTCTGTGCTGCTGGGGTTATATTTAGGAAGTGGTCTCCTGTGCCAATGCGTTCAAGTGTACTTTCCACTTTCTCTTCTATAAGGTTCAGTGTGGCTGGCTTTATGTTGAGGTCTTTGATTCATTTGGACTTGAGTTTTGTGCATGGCGATAGATATGGGTCTATTTTCATTCTTCTACATTTTGATATCCAGTTATGCCAACACCATTTGTTAAATATGCTTTCTTTTTTCCATTTGACATTTTTTGCTTTTTTTGTCAAAAATCAGGTGTTTGAAGGTGTGTGGATTAATATCCAGGTCTTCGACTTAGTTCTATTGGTCCTCCTGTCTGTTTTTATGCTAATACCAGGCTGTTTTCAGTACTGTGAGTGCTACTATTTCTTAAGCATGGGAGCCAGAGGCCCACATGATAGCGAGCCTTCTCTGTACCTCATCCCATTTCTAAGCCAGAGAAGGCCCTATGTCTAGATTAAGGTTTGGCCTCATGTAGGCTGGGGATCTAGGACTTGTTCCCAGAGCATTGAGTTGACCCATGCCTCAGGTCTCCACATCTAGGAAATGGCCAGAAAGCTATACATGGCTTTGAACAGGGATGAAGGGGGGCTAGATTTTTGTGAAATGTGCAGCTGGGTCAGGGCATGGTGGTATCTCACGGTGATGCTCACAAGATTGGGCTCCAACTGGTGAGCACCATGCCCCATCCATAGCTATCTTGGACACATGTATCCTGTGGTCTCCTGGAGACCCCGTGCTGCTGAGCTTGCCCATCTAGGGACCTTCAGTAGTCTCAGATACCTGGCAAGGGAGCCTCTTCTGGGAGTCAGTGAAAAGGGGGTGGGATCTGTAAAATTCTGCCTTGGGGTGGAGACACAGCCCCACTCAGGGCATCAGGACAGCAATGCAGATGTTGGCTCAGGACCCATTCATTTTACACACACACACACACACACACACACACTCACACACACACTTATACATACAAACGTACACACACACTCATACACATACACACACACACCATCCGTCCATCCTACTGCATGGAATCCACAGCATGGGCACATAACTGGCACTCTGGGCTCAGCCTGCTGCCTCAGGTAGTAAGAGCCCCTGGGAGGTTACTAAGTAACCAAGTTCCCACTTCAGTGTCAGGCCCAAGTCTCTGCCCTCTTCTTCTGCCAGAGGACTTGGCTAAAGAGGAGCAGTAACCTGCCCATGTCATCTAGGACTGACTGTGTTTACTCCTACATTCCCTGCCTAACTGGCTATTACTGCTCTCTGGGTACCTTTAATACCAGTGTTCCCTCCGCACCTGGAGTAACCAGATTACACTGGCCATAGATGCTGGTTGTATGCTTTGTCCCTGGGGCCAGTTCTGTGTCACCAGAACCCAAAGAATCCTCAATGGCACTCAGACCTTGGCACGACTGCCCACAGGTAAGGGGGGACCAACCTCTCTTTGGCAAGGTCCTGGGTGACTACTGGTAAGGAACTCTAGAAAGGAATTCTGAGGGCCAGCTTTGGAGCAGATGCGACGAAAGTGGCCTCCAAGGACTGAGGCCAAATTCCAGGAGTTGCCGAGGAGTTGTACAAGATGGCAGAGCCCTGATTCCCTTCCCTCCTCTCACCAGACCCACTCCTTCTCTGAACTAGAAGCAAAATGAGGTAACCAGCTCCCCTGCCCAGGGGCATCCACAGCTCCCAGATAGCCACAGGCCAATTGGAGAGATGTGAATTTTGCCTCCAAGGTCCTTTTGCCCCAGAGGAGCTCCCAAGTCTATGCCCTTCCCAAAGGAGGTTGAGTGATGTAGAAACCAAATGACCATTGTGCATCACATCCCTGCCAGAGCCCAGAGCTGTCCTGGGTGCTAAGGTTTCTACAGAGGACAGGCCAGGTCTGTCCCAGGACTCAGCTGCCAAGGACACAGGGAAAACGACATGAGCAGGGCTGGGACGTGAAACCAGAGATGAGTCATTCGGACACTCCACCTGGTCTTAAGAGAGCTGGCATCTAAGGGCTTAAACAGTACTTCGCTAATAAGCACAAAACCACAATCAGAGAGGGGACATTTCCATGCAGGTAGATGGGCCAAGCCTTCATCGATTACTGCCTTGTTTTATAATGAGCCCTTGCAGATCGGCGACAGACACCAAAGCAGAAACCGAGAGGCAGCAAGGAGATTTTTGTAAGGAAAGAAAGAGAAACTTTGAGATGCAGCCTGATTTGCAGGGCTGAGGTGGTGAGAGCTTCCCTTGGCTCTCCATGGTGAGGGTTGGAGGGCTGGAGGGATTTCTCCTTGCAAAGCAGGGGTGTCAAGTGACAGGGTGACAGGATTCTTTCTAGAAGACTGAGACCCTCAGCGCATATTCTCTCCTCTGAAGGAACCTTCCATTCAGCTCCAGGTACTAAGCAGCTGATGGCCCCTGTCCTACCCTCTGTCCCAAGTGGGCTCCTATCAGGCCACAGCACTGTGATGTTGGCATATGCTGCTTTCAGAGGCAGGGTGGCAACATTCCTGTCTCCTGACTTCCCAGGCTCAGTTCCAGGCAGGCAGGGCCACATGCGGATAAGCCTAGCTGGTGGGACCTATGTTCTTTTTTGAGAGCAAGGGGGAAGTGAGAGGAGACAGGTGTGGGCGCTCATGTCTGTCTCTAGTGAGGGGATATATACCAGCAGTGGGTACATATGCCGTTTCAATGAAAGGAAAGGAAGGGAGAGGAGGCAACAGACTACATGTGCTGAGGGCCGTCCTCCACGTACTCAAAAATTAGCAATAAACAAGAGCCTATTGGCTCCTTTCCAGACCCAGAGACCTCACGTGCCATGCATAATTCTAGTGACAATTATCACAAATTCATGTGGAGAAAAAGTTGGCACTGGATGGACTCCCCCACCCCCACCCCTGTCAGACATTGATATCTCTGTAAGTTCTCATAAGTGGGATTATTCAAGAAAGGGACCTAAGGTCATGGGGTCAATAATGGCACTAGGGCAATGTAGACCAAGTTGTGGACTGTGCCCTTCAGCCAGTATGGCCCAGGTTTCCTGCATGGTAACAGGAATACAGCTGCCTACAGACTTGAGGGTGCACCTTTGCAGACACGGTCTTCTGCTGCTCACCAAGCCCCGATCCTCACCCCTCCTATTTAGCTGATGTTTTGCCATCCTTAGACTCCAGTATGTACAAACCCAAAAGAACTCTTAAGATCACAGAATGGCAGAGCAGGGATGAAAACCCAGCAGGGCACAAGTGCCAGGACCTACCCATTCCTCTGTCTGTTGTCTCAGTCAGGACTCTCTCTCACACACCACACAGACACACAAACACACACACACACAGACACATACACACACAAACACACAGACAGATGCACACACAGACAGACACATAGACACACATACATACATACATACAGACAGACAGACAGACAGACAGACACACACACACACACACACACACACACACACACACCATGGTACCTATCCACCGTCCCAGCCACAAAAAATACCCCTCCTGACTCACATAGGGTCCTCCTCAAAGACCCACCAAGTGAGGTCTCATCCTCTGGCACTAACAACCTTTGGCTGGGCAAGACTCTCAGAACCCAGACTGAATGCTACTCAGAGTGAGTCGCCCAAGAACAGTGCTATTAGCTGGAGAAGCACAGAGCATCATAGTGAGAATCTGTGTCACAGTAAGCAAGGAGAGCATGCAATCAAAGCTCTTAAAGGTATAAAGGGAGTGATTTGTCTGAATTGCAGCAGCTGAAAGAGCATTAAAGAGACATTTTATGGAATTGGAGAGAAGGCTCAGTATCTAAGAGGGCTTTCTGCTATTCTAGAGGACCTGCGTCCATTCCCATTCATTCACAACCACCTGTGATTCCAGCTCCCAGGGATTTGAAACCCATTCTAGCTTCCACAGACATCCAACACACACGGCATATACTCACACAAGCAGACAAAGGTACACATTTAAAAAAAAGAAAAGAAAAGAAAAATGCTTTATTATAGAACTATGTGCTTACTGGAGAAGAATGCAAAACACAGACCCATGTAGAATGTGGCAGAATGTCTTTGGTACCTTAAGAAAGTTCTGCTTATGCATGCAGACATGGTCCCCCCTTCATGACTTCCTGACTGTAATCAACTTTCATAGCCAGTGGGCAGCAAGAGCCCAGGCAGGGCAAGATGCTGCTTCACATTAGGAGTCGGGGGGGTAGTAGGGTGTCTCCTAGCATTCTTCAGGCTCTTTGTTCAATTCCCAGCCACATGAAAGAAAGTCTGCAGGCAATTACTGCCCTGGATCTATGAATCCCAATGTGGGGAATATACTGAAGGGGGAAAAGCATTGTGTCAACACATCCAAAGTACCAAACAGTATAACAGCAAAGCTGAAACAATAACAGAACACCAAGAGAATAGGAAAAAACCCAGGCAAAGACCAAGACAAATCAGTAGCAGCATGGTAGGTAACTATTAGTAATAACAGATAAACACACTGCTTAATAAGTGGGGGGGGGATGCTGTTGATACATGATAGGTGGTATATTGATTAACAAATGATTGATAAGTGGTATAGATTATCTGATAAATATGTAGATATATAGATTTTTTAAACTGAGAAGTAGCTATAGATGATTGATAGATGCATTGACTACTCGATATATAGATAAGTAAATGGTAGATATTCTCTATTGAGATCAAAGTCAACCAAGCTGTGCTAGTTAGTTTTGGTGAACTTGAGGCAAACTTGAGTTAACTTGGAAGAGGGACCCTCAATTGAAAAACTGTCTCCCTCAGATTGGCCTACAAGCCCTGTGAGGGCATTTTCCTGATTAATTGTTGATTTTGGAGGGCCCAGCCCACTGTGGGCAGTGCCCACCTGATTAGGTAGCCCTGGCTGTGGAATAAAACAAGCAGAGCCAACTATGGAAAGCAAGTCAGGAAGCAGTATTTCTCCACCGTCTCTGCTTCAGTTCTGGTCTCCAGCTTCCTGTTTGAGTTCCTGCCCTGGCTTCCCTTGATGATGGAGTGTTACCTGTAAGACATAATAAACCCTTTCTTTGCCAAGTTGCTTTTGCTCATAGCTTTATCACAGCCACAGAAAAGCAAACCAGAACACAAGTAGAAAGCAAAGCAAAATCATATTTATTTGAGGTTATTAAGATCATACCCTGGTAATAGCTCTGTACTGCAGATGCCAATTTCAAACTGTTATGGCTTTGCATCTGAGGTTTACAAGTGGCTGGCTGCATTCACAGCTTAAATTATAAGGATGTGTGTTAATTGCTTCACTTGTTCATCAAGAATTACGATTGGCGCAATAATAACTATAAGAAAAGGGTGGGGCTCAGTCTCAGTCACCTGATAGTCTGGGCAGGGGATGGATGATGGTAAAGAGACCTGTTTTCACAGCTGCCACAAGAAAGCTGCAGTTCAGCTGTTCCACAAGGTCAGCATTTGCCTATGGGTGTGTGAATACATGCAGGTGACTCCCTTTGTGAGTACAGCTGAGCACATGCCTGATGCTTGGTGTACTTGGCACTTGTTGTGCCTTAAGTATCCAGCAGCAAAGAGGCCCCTCTTTGATTTTTTTCCCTGGCAAACAGGAAGATAGATAGATGATAGAGATAGATAGATAGATAGATAGACAGACAGACAGACAGACAGACAGACAGATAGACAGATAGATAGATAATAAATGATAGGCTTATTTAAAATATTGGCAGGTGATAGATTAACTAGTCAAAAATTATGGATGATATATTGGCCAATTCATTGATAAAATAAAGATAGGAGATAGGTGGGCGGCTTAATTAATAAAGAGAACAAACCAATGCTAGGGAGAGATAACTTACCACTGTTGTAGGAGGCTGCTTGTTCGTTCCTGGCTGCCCAGACCATGAAATAATACACAGAAACTATATTATTTAAATCACTGATTGGCCAATCACTTAAGCATATTTTTAGCTAGCTCTTATATCCTGAACTAACCCATCTCCATTAATCTGTGTATCACCACATGGCTCTTGCTTACTGAGTAAAGTTCCATCTACCACCCTGTGTCTGTCTCTGGCAGGGCAATGTGGCTTCTCATTGACGCTGCCTACTCTCTCTCTATACCTCTCTTTCAGCCTGGCTTTACTCTTTTAAACTATTGGCCAAAAGCAAATTTATTAATTAACTATTAAAAGCAACACATAGACAGAAGGACTTCCCATATCATTTCCCCTTTTCTGTTTAAATAAAAAGGTTTAAATTTAACATAACAAGATTACATATAGCGAAACAAATATCAAGCAAGAATTATAGTTGCATCATTTATACCTACTTTATAACTAAGGAAAACTATAATTATAACTATCTATTCTTCAACTTCATCAAAGACTCCAGAAGGATATAATATTACCTAAGTAAACAGGAAGTGCATTGTAAGCAACTTCCAAAACTCTAGAATTGACAAAGACATCTTGCTGCTTGGACAGTCACCCAGAGTTCTTCTGTTTTGTTTGAGCATCCATCTTTAGCCTATAGGCCCATAGTATCCAGCAGACTTTCCTATGAAGTAGGAAATATCAAAGACAGTTCCACCTATATTCCACTGACAGTTTGTCAGTCACTTTCTTCTATGTCCTGCAGAATGTCTGGCAGACTCTTTCATGAAGTAGGAACCCCAAAGGAACATCTCACCTTTAAGCAAGTTCAACAGTCATCTTTCCATGGGTCCTGCATGTCCAGCTCATTTCTTGTCCAAATGGCCAACAAACTCCTTAAGGAACCTCTTCAATGGCCATCATCCTCTTAAAGTAGATTGGTGCTGCCAGGAGCAGATGTGTCTCATTGTCATAAAAAGTCTTAAACTCTTAAAAGATTTTAAATGACATATTCTGAAGGTCTCTGAAAGATTAGAATAATACCTATCTAACTGAAATATATCTCTATATATCTAGAAAACCTAACATGACTACAAGCTTTAATTATCTATTAACTTATATTTCTTAATTATGCATTACATTTTTTAAATGAGCTGCACAAACACATTAATCAAGAATAGAAATATAACAAAATTGACCTTAAATTTGTATCAATAAGCCAAGATCCATACCAATGCAAAGTATTCACATCTATAGCATATCCCCCTTTAAATGTAAATAAACTTTTATAAACAATATTTGGGAATTTGGGTATAGTTCTCTAAACTACTTCCTGCTGATTGGGGGCACTGTTAATCAGGTCTGTCATGGGCTATCCTGTGTAGCAGATCCATCTCAGCCAGCAGTCCTGAAGCTGTCATGAATGTTAAACAATCTGGGCCATTGCTGCAGGGGCTTTTGTTTGATTAAACCATATTAGCCAGTAAGGAATCCACAGCTTTCTATCCTCTGTGGAAACAAAAGCAGAACCTCTTTTCCAAAGCAACAAATCCTTAGACCCAAATATTGAATTCAAGATACCTTTAAAATATGTAGGTTGGTTTAGCTTAGCAGCCCACACAATGAAATGTCTCATAATCCTTTATTCCTTTAATTGATGGCTGTCTGTACTGTCTCTTCAAAGACTTTGTTTCATTTTTTAAAAATGATTTACTTCTTTTTATAACTCTCTATACTCTTTTTCTTCTCTTTATTTATCCAACACCGTGACCCATTTAGAGGTCTTTTCTTAAAAAAAAAAAACTGAGTCTGTCTTTGTTGTGTATCTGTAATTTTCTGAGCAGAAGCGCTTTTTTTTTATGCTAAGCAGGAATGGCTGGGGCCAACATGGCTCTGCCTGCTTGCTCTGCCCAGTCCAACATGGTGGAAGCATACTCACTGCCTCTGAGAGCCATATGAGCCATATGCATTGCCACATTTTTAGGTACATAGTGGTTCTATGTCTTATTAAGCAAATTGTAGCACTCTGCTCACAGACCCCATTTAACTGCTCTGTAGCCAGACCTCCTGAAAGAGTCAGAGCCCTTCTTGCTGGCAAACCAGGAAGCCTTCTTAAAGGAGCTTCGCAGTTTTAGCTGTTATTGCTGAGTCAGTAAGCCTTCTCTTAAAAGAATCATGCCTCTACTTGCTTCTAGCAAACAGAGCCCACCGGGTAACATTCCGTCTGGCATCTGTCTCCGGTGGTGGCTCCATGGCTTCTAAGGACTACCCATATCATACCACAATTAAAACTGTGTGTCAGTACTGTTAGCAAACAAGTAGGGATGGAATTGCTTTGGCTACTTAACAACTTGACAATGAAAATTTGTACTATAGTGGGGCATTTTTCTAAAAATTAGTATCCATGTATGGCTCCCAGAGGCACGCTTGGACGTAGATGAATATGGGTAGTGAGGATGAATGAGAAGGGCGTGGAGTGTTTGCTTTACATGGAGAAGGATGCAGGGAGGTAAGGAGGGATCTGGTGAGGACAAACTCCCTATTCTGTGATTTTAAAAACCGTGCACTTTGGTCTTCTTTCAGGAGGGAGTCCATTTTGGTGACTTCTGTTGCCCAGGCCCCTTCTGCTTTGCTGGACCCTGGAGTGTGGAGAAGAGGGATTGGGAACAAAGCTGGTACCTGTCCTGCCCACCTGGGATGTTCTGTTCTGTAGTGGGCCAAGCCACCCCCAGGGGCCCATGTGCGGGTGAGAGCACTGAGAAAATTATCTAGAAGCCTTGGGGACCTCGGGAGCAAAGCGACAGGCATGTTAGACAGACTTGGACTGATGAGAAGAGGTGGGGATGGAGGCTGGGGGATGTTTGGGTGAGGATGGGGTTTGTATTGCAGCCACTTCTCAATCCATTTGCATTCCCAGCCTCTAGGCCACATGGAGTGATAAAAAAGGGGTGGAGACACCAGGAAGACTGAAGCAGAGTGTCCTAATCTGTTCTAGTATTACACTTGGACCAGATGCTGATGAATATCTTGAGGGTACCCAAGAGCCTCCAGGGCAGAGGACTTGGGCACTGGAGTTGGTAAAAGGCTCAGTGGGACTTCTGTTGTCCTAACTGCCCACACTTTTGCCTCCCTTGGCCACACACACACACACACACACACACACACACACACACACACACACAGGAAGATGTGTGAGCTCTTTGGGGACAGACCTGGATGGAGCTTGATACCATACAGCCTGAGCAGGGAGGATGATGAGATTCCAGACCCCAAATTCCCAGCCTGCAGCTTCTACCTTTAAGGTTTCACCAGCCAGGAGAGACACTTACCCCAACATTTTTGGAGAATCCCGTCAAAGGCCACAATTAGGTTACTATTGACTTTATTAAGGCTCTTCCACCAGAACACTCTTTCTTATTGTGACCCTCTAGGCTGAAGTTGGTACTTACCAAGACCTCCAGTGTGATCACATCGATAGCCAAGGAGTCCAGCTATATACTTGTGATACTTTTATGATGGCCTGGCCTTTCTCTCTGAAAGGGTCCAAGATTCAGCTGACTATACAACCTCAGTACTTTCTGAAACTGATCTGGGTTGACAGAGCCTCTACAAGTTCATATAGGAACTCTGGGGACTGTACTGTGGGAGAGGTGGTGCCCGGTGGTCCCTGCCATCCAGTGTCTCAAAAAGTGGTACTGGATCAGGGTCCAAGGATACCCTAGGAAGATTGCCATTTCCCACCCTTGACCGCAGTCCATCCGTTCCTGCCCCAGCAGAGCTCATGATGCAGGGCTGCTTTCTGTGGGTTACAGGAGGAGGTGGTTCACTACACTCTGCATTTCAGCCTACTGTGCAGGAGTGTGACCTTGTGCAAACTGATTTGCACACAGATATTCCTACACACACACACACACACACACACACACACACACACACACAGAGAGAGAGAGAGAGAGAGAGAGAGAGAGAGAGAGAGAGAGAGAGAGAGAGAGAGAGAGAGAGAGAGAGAGAGAGAGAGAGTCAGTCACTCTTCTCGCATTGGGGACAGTCAGAAAAATGGGACCATATTACTTCATTTTCCCCTATAAATACAAAATCCTCTTTCATCTTAGAGATTTTGCTTTTTAAAAGGAGGGAGGACAGCTGGATCTTCTGGTGGCAAAGGGAAAAAGACGATATTTCATGAGTGGACTGAGGACAGGTGGGGATGGGAACATGAGCGATCAGGTGGGAGGATACGGAACAAGACTAATGGAAAGGGGAGCATTGGAGTCAGGTAAAAACCTGGTGCAAAGGACTCTTAAATATCTACAATGATGATCCCAGCTAAGACTCCTAGCAACAGCAGATATATAGCCTGAACTGGCCATCTCCTGTGATCAGATTGACACCTAGCCCAATTGTTACCAGAGTCTTCATCCAGCAACTGAGAATCAAAATGCACACCCACAACCAAACATTAGGCAGAGTTTGGGGAATCCTGCAGAAGAAGGGGAGAAGGATTGTATAAGCCAGAGGAGTCAAGGACACCACAAGAACACTCACAGAATCACTTAATCTGGACTCATAGGGGCTCCCAGAGACTGAACCAACAGCCAGGCATCCTGCATAGGACTGACCTAGGCTCTCTGCATATGGGTTACGTATACATTATGTTTATGTAGCTTGGTCCTCTGTAGAAGCAGGTGCTGTCTCCAACTCTGTTACTGACTTTTGGGGCCCTACTCCTCATGCTGGGTCACCTTGCCTAGCTTTAATACATGGAGAGCTGCTTAGTCTTGCTGCAACTTGATATGCCAGGGGAGACCTGTCCTTTTCTAAACAGAAATGGAGGATGAGTGGATTTGGGAGAGGTGGGGACAGGGGGGAGGTGGGAGGAGGTGCTGGGAGGAAAGGAGGGAAGGGAAACTGAGGCCAGGATGTAAAATGAATGAATGAATGAATAATGAATGAATGAGTAAGTGAATAAATATTTTTTTAAAAAAAGAATCAGAATAATTATGTGGGTTCCCCTCTGCCCAAAAGGGTTTGAGCGAACCTTCAGGGCATGAGCTGATGAAGGTCATCACTTAATGAGAGCAGGTTTCAAACATGTCCAGAAGCCACACTTGGGCAACTATGTCTTACAGCTAGCTTTGGCCTTCCAGTTGCCCTCTGCCCTGAGACATCAAAAAAAAAAAAAAAAAACCTAAAATTTCCTTTCCAAGAAATGCAGATTCTGGAATGTTCTTGTTTTCTACCATTTTTAGGACCAGCAGGCAGGGTCAGTAACTTGCTAAGAAGGGGACACATCTGAGGTCCTACCCCTGTACCTGTGGGTAGGATCCCTGGCGTGAGGTACACCCTTGAGTTCAGTGGCTGCAGCCTGTGCACTGGATTCCCTGCTGAGATGCACAGATGCAGAGCTGTGTGAGGCACAGCTGGAAGGAAGGGGTGTTGGGGGTAACTGCTTTCTGCTCTTACCAATCCCTCTCTCTCTGTGCAGGAGCTGAGACTACCCATCCTGATGTAGGCATTCATGTGACCTCAGGGGCCCCCTGCCCTGTAGGTCACTTTTGTCCAGTGGGCCTGGGCATTCCTCTCCCCTGTCCTGTGGGTACCTTCTCAGATCGGTAAGTACCACCGTCTGGGCCTGGGGTTGGCGCTGGCTTCCTTTTAGCCCCATTTCCCACCAATAATCTAGCCAGCTAGGTCTCCCGGCAACCAAGAGTATTAACCTCAGATAGCTCAACTTCTCTTGGCACAGGAGACAAATGTCCTGGGTAGGGTGTGGAGATGGATTGGTCAGACCAGGATGGATCCCATGGGTTCTTGGGGGCTTGAGATATCCCATGCCCAAGAGAGAAAGACATAAAGGAGTTGTGTGCCTTGCCAGTGCCATCTTTGAAAACAGATCCCCCCATCCACATCTCTAGGAAACTCCAGTCCCCAAGAGGAGACATCTCAAAGCAAAGGGGAAGTTTGTAGCATGTTGTGGATAGGCATTCCGACTGTAGATGCTAGTGAATTCTGAGGCCACCAATTATGAGAGCGAGAGAGAGTGAGAGAGAGCGAGAGAGAGCGAGAGAGAGAGCGTGCGAGAGAGAGAGAGAGAGAGAGAGAGAGAGAGAGAGAGAGAGAGAGAGAGAGAGAGAGAGAGAGGAACCTTCTAACCCTGGGCATCTTCCTGATATTACCTTTGTCCACCACTGTGAGGAGGGAGCAGAATCCCAGGGGATCTAATGGAGTGGGGGCAGTCAGCCTATCCTGTTGGGATGGCACCTGTTTACCCTCAGAGCTACCAGGCCCCATTGCCCACCTTCCCATGCCCAGTGCCTCCCTACACCTATGTGTCTTTCTGTTACTAGGATGTTTCTCTCCATGTCCTCTGAGTGCCTGCCATGCCCCCCTGGCCATTTCTGTTCTGCCTCTGGCCTCTCTGCTCCCTCAGGACCCTGTGCTCCTGGCTATTTCTGTCTAGCAGGAGTCTCCTCCCCAACTCCAACAGGTATGAAGCCCCTTAGGTCTAAACTGGTTCTAACCTGGAAGATACCTCATGGTGGGAGAACCCTGGGAGAGGCTCAAGATTGGGGTAACTACATGTTGGAAAGTTTGAGGGAAGAAAGGATACGAGTGGGGCTAACTCTAGCCCCCAGCCACAGCAGCTTGGCTCATGTATTTCTGCACCCATCACACTAGCATCCCCTGAGGTCCTGTTCTTCCCATCCCACCCATCTATCCACCGGCTCAGTCATAGACTTGCTGCAAGATATGCAGGGAGAACTGGGGGCTTCTGATCAGTGAATACCACGGTGATGAGCTGTGGAGCACATAGAGGCTGAGCTGAATATTCATCCCTCCCACATTGGGGTCACAGAGGGTAGCTTGTGAGCAGGTGGGATCCAAGGCATTGCTTCAGAAGCATACCACCCCCCAAATCCTTACGAAGTTAGGTGAAAAGATCAGATTTCTAAGGCTGTGTCCAGTTACCTGGTTATCCATAGTAGAGGTTAATCCACTCTGGAAGAAGGTTCCCTTTCCCCCTTTATTTTTGAGCATCTCATACATGTATACAATGAAATATGTTTATATCTGCCCCCCATTTCCTCCTCCAACCTCGCTCATATACCCATACCCCTCTAACACAGGCCCTCCCAAATTCATGTCTTTTTTTTTTTTTTTGATAACTCACTAAATCTAGTTAGTGCTGCCCATGTATGCATGCATGGGTGTGGGGCCATTCACTGTAGCATGGGAAACTTACCATTGGCCACATCCTCATCAAAGTATGCTTTTTCCTCATTCAGCAGCTATGCACTGTCAATGGCTCCCCAGGAAGGGGTGGCAACTAGGGAGTCATCCACCCTATTTATGCTGGGAATTTGGATGACTTGATCTCGTGCAAGTAACCACAGTTAAGCACATCATACCTAGAAAGCAGCGTCCCAAGGCACCCTTTCCCATAATTCTCCAGCTCTTTCTTTCTGTCTCTTTCTCTGTGATGTTTCCTGAGCTTTGGTGGTAGGTGGTGGAGATAGGCTCCTTCTGAGGTGTTGCTTTTTGGAAGGTGGCGGGGGAGTCTCAGAATACGGCAGAACATGCAAAGTTGAGCCTAAGCTTTGGGAGGCAGCCACACCTGGGCCAGAGCCCCTCCTATCTGACTTGCTCTTTGTCAGAAAACATTCAAGATGCAAGTCCAGCTCCGGATAAAAAATACAGTTCAGGATGTCATGAGCAGGAAGCTAAAGGCTGGTTCTCAAAACAGAGCCAGCATCCCAGTTTAGCCCAGAAATGAGGGTGGTGTCCTTAAGTCTGTATCTAGAAGTGAAGTGCTCCAAAAGTGACCTCAGAGAAAACTCAGAGTAGCTCTGAGTCAGGGACGGGCTTGAAGGATGCTAGCACCCTACTGGCATCTGAGTCAGGGATGGGCTTGAAGGATGCTAGCACCCCACTGGCATCTTTCATCCTAAGGCAGAGCATCACTGTCCTATACATCTGCTGTGGAGAGACGTTCTGAGGCTCTCATATACATTGTAAAGAGGACATAGGCCACTTGATCTGTGAGGAGGTATAGAGAGTCTGGTTATTACTATTATTATTATTCTCAAAACCACCCTTTGTCCCTCTAGCCTGAACCCATGTCTACACTGGGTCCTAGTGGCACAGTTACCCCAGGTTCTGTTGTGATCAAAATTTGCACCCCTCATACCTTCTCCCTTCTCCAACAGGCCTCTCAGGGCATGGGGGTCCCTGTCCTCAAGGGCACTTCTGTCCCCGTGGGACCAGTCTTCCACAGCCTTGTCGTGCAGGCTCCTACAACTCCCTGCCAGGCCAGGCTTCCTGCTTCCCCTGCCCTGCTGGCTATTACTGCCCTGAGAACATTACCAGCTACAGTGGATACCCATGTCCTGCTGGTTTCTACTGCCCCAGAGGTAGGTGCATGGGACACAGCTCCCCAGGGGACAGACCTCCAGCAAGAGGCTGTCACAGCACTGTGCTTTTTTTTTTTTTTTTTTTTTTTTTTTTTGCCTGAGTACCTCGTGGGTAGAGCGCCCTCAGGAGCCAGGAGACATTCCTTATTCCCAAACTCTTGCTTCTCAGGTACCAAGCATGCCACCCAGTTCCCCTGCCCCCGGGGCTACTATAACCCAGACCCACTGACCCAGAGCCTGGACAGCTGCCTGCCCTGCCCACCAGGCCATTACTGTGGTCAAGAGAATCTGACAAAGCCGTCAGGGGCCTGTGATGCAGGTGTGTTTCCCACGTGGGCCTGATAAACGCCTATTCATTTTCGTATTTTCCAACTCTATCCCAGGCCTGGGGCCACCAAAACAAGTACCCATATCAGCAACTGGGATGTGGGACCTGCAACTTGGTGAGATTGGCCTTGACCCTTCAGAACAGTGCTCGCTCTGCCCTGCCATTGCCACCTAGGCTGGTACTGTGTGTCAGCGGCGTGGACTGCTCGTCCCTTCGACCTGGACAACTACACCAGCACGAACTGCCTGTGTCCAGCCACTGCTACAGGGGGAAAGTGTCCAGCTGGTTCCTACTGCCCTGAGGGAAGCCCCGAGCCCACGCCTTGCCCACCAGGCTTCTTCTGTGCCACCTCAGGTATGAAGCAGTCGTGCTCAGCCCAGACTCTCTGCGAGAGAAATATGGCAGTCTCCTTTCCCAGCTCGGAACTCATGGGATGACTGGATGGAGACTGCGGTCTGCAGCACCCAGATGTGTGTTACCTTGTCCTAAACTGGGAGAATAGTGAGGGGAGACTCCATTCTCGGTCAGCCGAACTCAATTCCCAGTTTCAGCCCTGTGATGAACTGGCCATGAGCCTCAGACCCTGTGTGACTGAGAAGAGTCGCTGCAGGCAGATTTTTCTCTTCCACCTGCCAGTTCTCAAATAACCACAGGAAGACTTCTTATTTATTGTGAAAGCTCAGCCAGTAGCTTAGGTTTGTTCCTAACTAGACATTATAACTTAAATTAACCCATATTTTTATTAATTCACATTCTACCACATGGCTTTTTACCTCTACCCCACTTTGTGTGTTTGACTCATTCTGGGTCTGTCTGGCTTCTCTGCTCTTCTTCTTCCCATCGTTCTCTCTGCCCCCAAATTCCTGCCTACCTATTGGTCATTTAGCTTTGTATTAAACCATTCATAGTGACATGTCATTACATATTGTAAAGGAATATTCCACAAGTAGCATGTCACAGGCTCTGCCATGTGAAGGAAGGGATCTGGAACTCAGCTCAGGTTCATCATGGGTCTCAGGCTGGTGCTGAAGTCACGTGTATTAGTTACTTTTCTCCTCATTGTGACCGAACACCTGAGAAGAAACAACTTACAATTCATGATGGAGAGACCCCTTTAAGTGCACTGATTGTGGAAGGCAAGGCCTTCTAGTAAGGATTTCATGCTCATGAATACCATGATGTTCCCACGGGAGCATATTGAAGGAACTTTCTAGCATTCTTCGGAGCAAGCACACACACACACACACACACACACACACACACACACACACACACACAGAGAGAGAGAGAGAGAGAGAGAGAGAGAGAGAGAGAGAGAGAGAGAGAGAGAGAGCAGCAGGGAAGAGCTCAGATTGAACTTGACTGCAAGGAAAACTCATAAAATTAAATTTTAAAAATCAGTGCAACACAATGTGAGAGTTGTGACTCACAGAGCCACACCTATGACTTGAGAAGATGCACAGGACTGACACTCTCTGGGAGTAAAATATCTCCCAAAAGACTTAAGTCTTTTGGTTCTTGGTTTGCACCTGGAGTGTGCTGTTTGGAAGGAATGTGGAACTTTCAGGAGCGGGAGTCTTTTTGAGGAAGTGGCACATTAGTGGCAGGCCTTGGGGTTTTGTAGTTCAGGTGCACATCCTATTCACTCTCGAATGCCTGACTACAGATATCATGTGACCATCCACCCTCCCCCACCCCAACTACCATGTCTTCTCTGCCATGGTGGCATGCATCCCTTTAAACCATAAGCTTGTAACAACTACCTAAATTATTCAACTATCAATAAAACTTTGGGAGTCAGATTTGGAATAAAAATCTGATTGATCATAGAGGCAGTGGAGAAGCAACCAGTAACCTCCTCTCTCTTTTCTTCCTTGATCCTAAAGACCCTTGAATCTTTCTAAGGCCCTCCCTACTAGTTCCTGTGTCTCTTTGTTTGTCATAGACCCTCCAAAACCTCTATGGTTGATTCTGGTCAGCTAGTAGCTAGTTGAACCCTCTAATTTAAGGTAAAATTTATTGCCAGTTTTGGAAGTGTCATAGTACAATCAAAATATCCCATAGTATAAGCCAGGATAAACCCTTACTTCTTTAAACTTCCTGTCAGGCATTCAGTAAGGAGAAAAGTCACTCACATAGGAAAGGAAGGTGTTATCAAGAGTCACTTGTCCAGTGGTGACCACCAAACTCCTTACTCTGAGGAGGTACCAATGCCAAAGTCAAAGTGGAGCTTTGGAACATATTAGTAAATCCTAGGAAATTCCTTTGTGTGGGAATTATTTATTTTTTTGTTAAAAGCTAAATCAAATCCACATTTATCCTTGGATGATGGAAAAAGCAAATTAAACTTGTTAAAAGAAATAGTGGTCTATAGTCAATAGAAGTAGTGACCTTGTTTTGGGTATAAATTTGAGGAAGCATTTTCAAGCTTATTTGATTAATACTGCATAAAATGTACCTGCTCTTGAACCCAGCCTTCTGATTTCCAGGTGCCTGCCCCAAATAGTCCCACTTACATGGTGAAAAAGACATTATTCATACAGCCAGTAATGGTGAAAAATAAAAAAGAAAGGAAAATGGAAGATATGGAAGGAAAAATATAAATAAACTGGGGTTTGGTTTATTTATACACTAAAGTTCTTAAAATCTATTAAACTTAAGAAGCTAGAACTATATTTATTAGCAAGCATTCTTATTTTTATTGAAAATAGATTCTTTTCTCTTACAGTATATCTTGATTAGAGTTTCACCTCCTTCTTCTGCTTTCAGTTCTACCCCACTTTCCTTCCCTTCCAGTTCTACTCCCTTTCTGTCTTGTATTAGAAAAAAAGGCTTCTAAGAGATAACAATAAAACATGACAGAATAAAATATAAAAAGATTAAGTAGAAACTATCAATAACCAAGTTGGACACAGCAACCCAACAGGAGGAAAAGAGTCTCAAGAGTAGGGACAAGAGTCAGAGACCCACTCATTCTCACAGTTATGAGCTGCATAAAAGTACTCAGCTAAAAACTATACTCTATACACAGAGAACCTGGTATAGTCCCATGTAGCCCTGAGCTCGCTGCTTCAGTCTCTGTGAGCTCATATGTGTGTGCTTAGGTTGATTCAGAAGGCTGTGTTCTCTACTCTCTCTCTCTCTCTCTCTCTCTCTCTCTCTCTCTCTCTCTCTCTTCTCTCTCTCTCTTCTCTCTTCTCTTCTCTCTCTCTCTCTCTCTCTCTCTCTCTCTCTCTCTCTCTCTCCTCTCTACTCTCTACTTCTCTCTCTCTTCTCTACTCTCTTTGTCTCTTACAGTCTCACTGAGCTCTGAGGGGAGGGACTTGACGGGAACCTACAATGTAGACCCTCTCTCCATGTAATGTCTGGTGTGGGTCTCTGCATCTGTTCCTATCTGCTGCCAAAATAAGTCTCTTTGATGATAACTAGATAAGGCACCAAACTATGAGGATAACAGAATATCATTAGGAGTCATTTCATTGGTACCTTTAAAAAATTGTTTTAGACCAGGAGTATTTGGTTTTGCCCTATGTCTCTGCCTAGTGTCTGGTTCTTGGTTACCCTAGCAGCGACTGGTATGGGCTCTTTCTATTGGAGTGGGCCTTAATTCAGACATTGATTGGCAACTACCACAAGTTCTGTCACCATTGCCCTAGCATATTTTGCATGCACTACAGATTGTGCATAGGTCAAAGCTTTTGGGGATAGGTTAGTGTCCATGTTTCTCTTCCAGTAGCCTGAAGGGTACCTTTCCTCACCAAAGAGTCTAGGATGTAGGGATGAAGGCTCATTAGAGACAACAGCTCAACTTTTCCATGTTCATTGAGTTGTGTGGGTATTGTCCTCGGCAATGACACCCCGCTGTCAATTTGTCAGTTTGTGGAGAGCAACCCTTTTTCAGTATCAGCCTGGGTTGTTTAGAAATTTCCATGGGACCACCTTGTGCAACAACTCAACTGAATGTAACCCACCCTTGCTACTGAAAGCCTCACCTGGCAGCAAGAGATGGTGCATTGAGACTCTGTGTCCCCCATTACTGGAAGTTCTCATCAGGATCACCTCATGGATTTCAGGCAGTTTCCATTGCACTAGGTTTCCACATCACCCCTCCCAAAGCACCCCCAATCCCAGTCATCTCTGCCCATACTCTCTCCCTATACCTCATCTCCTCCCTACACCTGATCCCACCTGAAACCTGCCCCCAGTTTGCCCATAAAAGCTATTCTATTTCACGCTCCCAGGGAGATCCATGTATCCCCCCAACCACTTTTCTTTACCTAATGTCTCTGAGCTTACAGAGTGTAGGTTGGTTATCTATTTATTTAATGACTAATATCCACTTATAAGTGAATATGTATTGTATTTGTCTTTCTGGGTCTGGGTTACCTCACTCAGGATTTTTTTCTAGTTTCATTAATTTGCCTGAAAAAAATATGATATCATTCTTTCAAACAGCTGAGTAATGCTTCATTGTTTAAATGCACCACATTCTCTTTATCTGCTCTTCTGTTGAAGGGCATTTGGCTGTTTCCAGTTTCTAGTTATTATGAATAAAGCCACAATAAACATAGTTGAGCAAGTGTCCTTATGGTAGAATGGAACATACTTTAGGTATAGACCCAAGAGTGGTATGGCTGGATCTTGAGGTAGATCAATTCCCAACTTTCTGAATTGCCATGTTGATTCCCATAGTGACTGTACAAGTTTGTACCCCCACTAGCAATGGAGGAGTGTTCCATTTGCTCTACATCCTTGCCAACATGAGCTGTTATTTGTTTTGTTGATCTTAGCCGTTCTGACAGGTGTAAGATGAAATCTCAAAGTAGTTTTGATTTGTGTTTCACTGATGGCTAAGGATGTTGAACATTTCTTTGTTTCTCAGCCATTTGACATTCTTCACTTGAGAATTCTATTTAGATCTGTACCCTGTTTTTAAATTTGATTATTTGTGTTTTTTTCCTTTAATATCTACTTTCTTGAGTATTTTATTTATTTTGAATATTAGCCCTCTGTCAGATGTGCGTTTGGTAAAAACCCTTTCTTTTTCTGTAGTCTGTTCTTTTGTCCAATTGATGGTGTCCTTTGCCTCACAGAAACTTTTCAGTTTATTAATTGTTGATCCTAGTATCTGTGTTCTTGGTGTTCTGTTTAACAAATCCTCTCCTGTGCCAATGTGCTCAAGGATATTTTCTACTTTCTCTTCTATCAGATTCACTGTATCTGATTTTATGTTGAGATCTTTGATGAATTTGGAGTTGAGTTTTGTGCAGGGTGATAAATGTGGAAATATGTATCTATTTTCATTCTTCTACATGCAGACATTTAGTTTGACCATTACCATTTTTCAGAGATGCTTTTTTTTCCCAGGGTGTATTTTTGGTTCTTTATCAAAAAACCAGGTGTCCATATGTGTGTAGATTTATCTTTGGGTCTTCAATTCAATTCTTCTGCTCAACATGTTTCTTCTTATGCCAATACCATAATGTTTTTATCTCTATAGCTCTGTAGTACAATTTGGAATTGAGAATGGTGAGATCTCCAGCAGTTCTTTGATTGTTCATGATTTTATTTTATTTTATTTTTTAGCTATCCTGGACTATCTGTTTTTTCATTTGAAGTTGAGAATCGTCCTTACAATGTCTATAAAAATTGTGTTGATATTTTGATGGGGATTACACTTAATCTGTAGATTGCTTTTGGTAAGATTGTCATTTTTTTACAATGTTAATCCTATCGATCCATGAGCATGGGAGATCCTCAGTTTCTTCAAGACTTGAAGTTTTTTATCACACAAGTTTTTTACTTGCTTGGTTAGAGTTACCCCAACATATCTGATATGATCAGAGAGTATTTATTATGAAAGGTGTTGTTTCTCTAACATCTTTTTTAGTTCATTTGTCATTTATATAGAGAAGGATGTCTTAGTTAGGGTTTCTATTGCTTTGAAGAGACACCATGACCATAGCAACTCTTATAAAGGAAAACATTAAATTGGGGAAACTTACATTTTGGGGGGTTTAGTCCATTATCATCATAACGTGACATGGTGGCATGTAGGCAGACGTGGTGCTAGAACTGAGAATCACAGGAAGCGGTCTGAGACACTGGGCAGTGTCCTAAGCATAGATGAGACCTCAAAGCCCACCTCCACAGTGACACACTTCCTCCAAAATTAAAGCTACACCTCTTAACAGTGCCACTGCCTTTGGAGGCCATTTTCTTTCAAACTACACAGAGGCTACTTTGCTGAAAGTGTTTATCAGCTGTAGGGGTCCCCTCATGGAACTTTTTGGGTCACTTATGTGTATTATATCATCTGCAACTATCTTTAACTTTCTACTTTCCAATTTGTATCCCCTTGATCTCTTTCAATTGTCTTATTGCTTTAGCTGGAACTTCAAGTACTATATTGAATAGATATATAGAGGACAACCTTGTATTGTTCTTGATTTTAGTGGCATTGCTTTAAATTTCTATCCATTTAATTTGATGTTGGCTACAGGCTTGCTGTAAACTGTTTTTGTTCTGTTTCTGTCTGTCCCTTGTATCTCCAATTCCTCCAGGACTTTTATGATGAATGGGTGCTGGATTTTGTCAAGGGGTTTTTCTGCATCTGATGAGATGGTCATGTGTTTTTTTTTAAAATCTCAGTTTATTTATATTGTGGGTTACATTTACTGATATTCCTGTATTGAACCACCCCTGCATTTCTGGGATGAAGCCTATTTGATCATGGTAGATGATAGTTTTGATATGTTCTTGGATTTGGTTTGCAAGTATTTTATTGAGCATTTTTTGCACCAATGTTCATGAAGGAAATTCATCTGTAATTCTCTTTCTTTGTTGAGACTTTATGTGGTTGGGTATCAGAGTAGCTTTGGCCTCATAAAATGAATTGGGCAATGCTACCTCTGTTTCTATTTTGTGGGAATAATTCAAGGAGTATTGTCACTAACTCTTTTGTGGAAGTCTGGTAGAATTCTGTGCTGAAACCATCTAGCCCTGGGATTTTTTTTTTTATTGGTTAGGAGATTTTTAATGAAACCCATATCTCACTAGGATTTATGGGTCTAAATGGTATGTATTGGAAAAATTATGCATTTCTTTTAGATTTTGCACTTTGGAGGAGCACAGGTTTTTAGAGTATGTCCTTGGGATTCTCTGGGTTTCCTCAGTGTCTATTATTGCACTGTGTGGAAACTCTTAACATATGTTTGAGATGACAATTCAGATTTGTCAAAAGATTCAGGGTGACTGGGGAAGGGAGATTTTTGAATATGGAACCTGATAACGAGCAGCAAGAAGTGAAGAAAAACCACTTCAGTGTACGGATCGTCGGAAATATGGAGGCAGTGACCGTCACTGATGAAAATCTGTGTCAGGGGATTTTGTCTCTCGAGAATATAAAAACATAGGCTGGATAAGGCCAGCTCTCTGGAATAAAGCCTGGAAGATTTCAAGTCATAGAACAGTCTGGGTTGTATTGTGGGACCTCGACCCCATCCTTAAGTCAACCAAAACAAAATAAAAACGAAAACAAAACCCAAGAATGAGCTAATTTTCATAGAGTATATCCCCCCCACCACCCTGTTTCTCAGTTAGCTACTCAGGTTTTTTTTTGAAGTTTATATGAAATTACAAAGATAAGAATCAGTCAGAAAATAACTCTGAATGCTGGGAAATGGAGACCATACCATGATGTGGTCCAGCAGTTACAAAGCTGGTTGTATGTGTCTGCTAATATGTAGCACAGATGTGAATGAAGTAACCAGGCGTGTGATTTGTGATTTGTAAAGCGGGCTCAAGGGGAGATTTATTTGGGCTCACTGAAGCTGCTGTCCATTATGGCATCAGGAGCAGATCACAGTGGTAGCAAAAACAGGCAGGTGATTACACAACACCAGCAAACAGAAAATGGAGGGAGACTATCGTGGCCTTGAGTACCAGCCTCAGTACCCCCTCAGGTTTCAGAATTGGATGTCTATGGCAGGCAAGAATCTGAGGGCAAAAAATTAACTCGAATACGTTTACCTCTGCATGGTTTTTATTTTTCGTGCAAGGGGAAAAAGTGAAGTGAAGGGGGCATGGAGAACAAGGAGGGGAAGAAGAAGGAGAAGAAAGAAGGAGAGTAAGGGGAAGAAGTAGAAGAAGTAGCAGGGAGGAGAAAAAGAAGAATAAAGAGAAGAATAATGGGGTGATCTTTATGAGGTTTCTAGTTTTTTTAAAAAAAATTTTAAATTACTAATTTTTCATTTTTATTTTATGTGTATTGGTGTTTTGCCTACAGATGTGTCTGTGTGAAGGAGTCAGATCTTGGAGTTATAAACAGTTGTGAGCTGCCATGTGGGAATTGAACCTGGGACCTCTGGATGAGCAGTCAGTGCTCTTAACCACTGTGCCCCTCTCTCCAGCCCTGGTTTCTAGTTTTTACAGACATAGTTGAAAAATTCCATAGGCAAGGACAATGATAATGTGCATATAAAAATCACAAAAGGGCAGGTAGAACATGACAAAGCAGTACCCCATAACAGGTGACACCACCCAGGAAAGAGCCAGCATTCAAGGGGAAGTACCTGACATCCCAAATCATTAGATAAAGTTACTAAACATCCCTGAATCCTGGACTCACTCACTCTCCTCATCTAATCTCTTTTGTGATAACCAGCTTTGGAGACACCCAGATTTATTGGTTAGCAAAGGTGAGGCATGCTATCTTCCTGCTCAGTACCTGTTTTCTATAGAAATTTCTATGTGGTCTGTTAGCAGGTAATTTTGTGAAACTGATTTTATGTAAATTTGACTGTTAGAACAAAGAGCGAATGTTATCACTCTATGGTCTGGTGGTGTGGGGGAATGGAGCAAGGTCACTCCGTTGCCATGCAGAAGCCACACTGCTGAGGTGTTCTGGGAATGAATCCAATTTCAAAGGGGAGGATCATGGCTTCACAAGGTGTTTACAGATATGACAGTGACTTTTCCAAAAGACAAGAGTTCCCACAGCTCTGTAAAACCGGTGCCCCATTAGTTGTCCACTTGTGGGTCTGCCTTTATGAATCTGTCAGCTGTACATTGACTGTCTAGTCTTGTGGGCCCCACCAGGAGACTGAAACCATAGGACGGGGTTGTAGTCTTTAAAGTCTGCCCTCCTCCAACCACTTCCTCTGTCTAGGCTTTACCTCCTAAAGGTAAAGTTTCCAGAACCTCCCAAGATAGTGCCACCAGCTAGGGACCGTGTATTAAAGCCGATGAACCTGTGGAGGACATTAATATCCAAGCCATAATACCAGTTTCTTCACAGATTTTATATCAGATCCATTCAGATTCATCATAGACTGTAGCTTTATCTTGGTGTGTGGGGTTATGGTCAGTCACAGTTGGGAATTCCAGGTATACCTTGAGGTCTTCAAAAACTGTATCCCAAAGGATTCTAGTAGGCTCCCCTGGGCCAACCTTATTTTGTTAGGTTTTTTGTTTGTTTGTTTTTGTTTTTTGAGTTGTGATCTCACTATGTAACCGCAGTCAGCCTCAAACTTGCAACCCTCCACCCGAGAGCTAGGATTAAGGTGTGCACCACTATGCCTAGCCCCCAGTTTCATTTTTAGGATACACAACAAGTGCTAGCTTCTCGCCCCCAGGTCTCTCCACACCCACTGGGTCCTGCCATGCTGGCTACTTCTGCACAGGAGGCTCTGAGTCCCCAGCTCCGGAGGATGAGGTGACAGGGGGCCCTTGTCCCCCAGGATCCTTTTGCCGTGAGTGTCCTCTTGGGCCTCTTTCTCGGCCCTAGCTCTGACTCTATCTCTGGGCTGCTGATAAACCTGATTATTGGGTTTGTCTGGATGTGAGGAAGAAGCCAGAGGAAGATTAAGTGCTTAACAGGGGTTGGACCAGAGGGGGGAAGCTTTGGAGAGGTATATTGCTTAGAGGACGCATGAACCCATGCTGTGATTTGAATTATTTGGTGGTGGAGTGCTAAGAACAATGACAGTGGCCTGCTTGCACTTAGACCCTACCTGGTCAGCTCTCAGTTTTGTGAGCACTAGCGAGTGTTCTGTAGCTTATTAGGGGAATGCCTTGGGTATATCCACGTGCTGCTGGGGGGGTCATAGAGCTGGGCCAGTAGAGGTTGGGCAGTGGCAGGTACTGCAGCTCTCTGGGTCACAGATCTTTCCATGCTCTGGGGTCCAATGAGGAATCTTTGCTCCTGGACCCATATCTTCCATGCGCCCTCAGCCGCCGCATCACACAAGCCTGTACCCTGTCCTGCGGGCACCTTCTCCAGCCTCCCAGGGCAAACCACACCCTCCACATGCCGGACCTGTCCATCAGGCTTCTACTGCAAGGAGGCGGGTCTCCAGGCTCCCAGTGGGTGGTGCCCAGCAGGTAAGAGGAGAGGAGATGACAAGTGGGAAAAGAAGGTATCAGTGAGAGCCTGGGGCAACTCTCTGGGTATGGGTTCAGGGACTTCTGGCAGCAGAAGATGCTGCTGGAGACAAGAATCTCAGATAGAGGGAGAGGACATCCTTCATCAGCATCCCCCACTTCTAGGCTACTACTGTGACTCCAGCATGGGACCGGTCCAGGACTTCAGCTTGTACCCATGTCCTCGAGGGTATTACTGCCCTGTGGGCACAGCCAAGGCTATGCACCACAGCTGCCCAGTGGGCACATACAGTCCTCAGAAAGGTCTAACAAGCATCACTGAGTGCCAGCTGTGCCCCGCTGGGAAATTCTGCTCGCTGGCTGGGATCACGGCTCCCACAGGTACAAACCAGGGTTTTTTAGGGTGAGGGCACAGGCGGCCATGGGATGCGGTGGACGTGAGTAGAGACAAGGGGTAAGAATGTGTCCCTTAGATACACCATTTGGCCCTCACTACTGGGTCAGAGCAGCTAGGGTATGTGGGGTAGAACAGAGCCTGTATGCTCACTGCGTCTGGAGACACTGGATATGACCGATGCCATCTCCATCCCAGGGGTCAGGTCTCTGCCTGGTTCTGGAGAGATTCTCAGGGGCTCTGACATCAGCCAGACTGGGAAGTTCTCACCATGGCACTCTTCTCTGAGGCTGAGCAGCATCTGGCTGTCCACTTGTAGGGGATTCTCTACTCCCTTCATGCCCTTTTTGGGGACCTTAGAATTTTTGTCACACGCCCCCGGAGTGCTGATTTGGGAGCCACGTGGCTTTCATATAAAATGGATCCATGAGAGAAACATAGGCCTAGTCACTGATTGTCTCTGAGGAGGTCACCTCTCACACGGGAACCTGACTCCAAAAAGCTTCAACGGGACTTCTGAAGGTCTGGATCCTCAAAGCCCATGCCACATTGGCCTCAGTCAGAGACACCGTAGCCTGTGACCTTCCTTCAGGGGAAGCTTAGGTTGCCCTATGTCCCAACATGGTGTCCAGGAAGGAGTTTGATGACCGTGCTGACCAGACACTCTCTTTCCCAGGAATCTGTGCTGCAGGGCACTGGTGCCAAGCAGGAGCTTCCAGAAAGGATCCCACAGATGGAGCCGGGGGCCTCCTCTGCCCCCCAGGGCACTACTGTCTTGAGGGTACCTCCTACCACAAGGTGGGAGGGTGGGAAGGTCCCTTGCTCCCCTCAGATGCTGTTTCCTGCTCCTCACACAGACCAACTTAGTTCTGCTTTGTACCCATGGCAGAGCCTAGAATTTTGCCACAACCTCCACCCCTCACCAAACCTACCCTGTCACCCTCAAACCCTTCAGATGTAAACTTAGGAAACCTGTCTAAGGATTAACGTCCCTGGGACACGATTCCTCAGCAGCCTTCTCACGCATCAGCTGCATCCCACCCAGGAGGACTATCCAGGTCTGGGTGTTCCTTGTCTTCCAATCCGGACAGCAAATGGCACATAGCCTTTTAGTTCCCTGTACCCAGACCACAGAAGAGTTTCATTTTCTGCCCCCTCACTGCCCACATTTTGCTTCAGTGATGGTGACTAGAAACTCTACAATTTATGTCCCTCCTCTGGCCGCTGAGGAAGAATTCTTGCTCTGGTTTGTGAGGAGGGAAGATCCAATGCATAGGAGCCGGTGGGGGGGCAGCATGGGTACATCTCTGAGTCCCTGATCCTGTAGGGACCCCAGTGCCATCCCCATGCCCACCTGGAACTTGGTCTTCAGAAGGAACCAGAGCCCCAGAAGGATGCCAGCAGTGCTCTGCAGGACAACTCTGCCCTGGGGGTCTCCTGCCAACCTGGCCAGCACCCTGCTACCTAGGGTAGGCACACTGTTCCTCTCCTCCCAGGTCTGGAGAGAGCTTATCTGTAGATATGCTTGGGTCTGTTCTACCTGGGGACAAGCCGGCTAGAGAGCAAGAAGAAACCCCTGCAGTGTGGCTAAGGAAGGCTATCTGATGCCCAAGCCATGCTAGGACCTAAAACCTTGTAGAAAAGGTCACTGAGAGCTTCTGGGAGCAGGCTGTGGTCCTAGGCCATATCACTGCCTCTGGACTCAGCAAGACCAGTCTGAGGTCATCTGAGGTCAGAGATCATGACGGGGAGATGGACAAGGGAACAAGAAAGGAAGGTCCCAGTCACTGACCTGATTTGGGTCCTCCAGCTCTGCTCAACGTCAACCCTCTGCCTTGGGCTGCACGTTGCTCAGGCAGTACCCTTAACTAAAGCCTTTTTATCTTCTCACATTTGTCCAGTGTCCCCTGCACTGGGGGAACTGCCCCTGCCTTCCTTGTGGAGAGCCTTGCTGGAAAATCTTGCCTTCCCGGGCACTTCTGTCCTTGGGGAATGGTAGACATCCCTCCATGCCCTCCTGGCTCTTACGCCCCTGACACTGCTGGGACAGAATGTCTCATCTGCCCAAGTGGCCACTACTGTGTTCCAGGAATGAGGCCACAGCTGTGTCCCAGAGGTAAGTGAGCATCCAATAGCCCTGCTAGCTGGTCCAAGGGCCCTTGGGCTAGAGGGTGGGGCCATGGGCTACGGTGCTCACCCATCACACCACTCACTTCCATCAGGCCTTCTTTGAGTCCCAAGGAACCTGCAAGCTTGGCTGTGAGCTCTCGCCACGGCACATGATCCCTGCATTTGAGGTGCTCACAGGCCTTGTGCAGAAACTCATATCGGGCCAAGATTTCCTGCTGTCCAGGCCTCCCCTCCCCCACCAAGGACTCCTTCATCTTCTACCCCCTCTCCAACTGTCTGAGCCTACCCTTCAGCTCTGCCCCATCCACAGGCTTCTACTGTTCTGAAGGCACCGGCATGGATTGGCAGCCTTGTCCTCCAGGCACCTACGGCTTTGAACCAGGGCTGAACAGCCTGGCAGAGTGCCAAGTGTGTGATGGGGGCAAGTTTTGTCCCAGGGCCAATGCCACAGAGGCTGGAGGGCAGTGCTGGGAGGGCTTCTTCTGCACCAGAGGCTCAACACGACCCAACCCAGAGGCTGGCACTGAAGGTATCCCACGTATTCCTACCTCTTGGACCCCAACTAGGAAGTTGGGGTATTCAGATTCTCCTACCTTCTCGTTGGTCAACTCAGGGAGACTGATCCTTCTGTCCTATCCTGCATAGCTGTCTGTCTTAGGAGTTGCTTCTAGGTGCCCATTGCATGATGGTATGAAACTGTGGTTCATGGATGAACAGGGGTCTTACTAATAGCCACACTACCTACTCCCCAATCCCGGGCAGAGCCCACAAAGATCCTTTATGTTGTAGACTAAGGCTGGCTGAAAGAAGCTTACCTTAGGTGTTGGTTAGAAGTTCTCAGCCAGACTGTGCCTTCAATCACTGGGAACTGAATCATATGCTCAGAACAGAGCAGGGCATTAAACCAGAGTGCCAGTCATTGTGGTTGTCCTTCAGGTACTTCTCATGTGTCGTCAAGTGACCACTGCAATGATTAGAATCTCCTGGGGTCATCTCCTGTGGAATCCACTTGACCCGTGTCTAGAAAACACAGTGAGATGCCCAGTTTCCCATGTGTTCTGCTAAGGAAGAGCATTCTATGCTATTAAACCACTCTCTGCAGACAAGGAAGCTGGGGTTCAAAAAGGAAGAGATCCATGCCCGGTGGCACACAAACAGAAACCAGGCTGGGCAAACGGGCCAACTGGGGCAGCTTCCTGCCCCTCCGAAGCCCCACTTACCACCTCTGTTAGGGGTCATACCAAGTTTCTGAGTAGAGCCAGAGGCATTCTCTCCATATTTAGCTCACCACCCCCAGCTCTGAAGGCAAGGCCTTCCAGAAAACAGCTGAGAAGTAACCAGTTCCTAAGCTCAATTACCCACTGGCCTCTTGGCACATGGCCCATGCAAGGTGAGGAAAGGTAAGGGAGGAACTGCAGCCGGGCAGCTCAGAAACTGTCCTGCTCAGCCGGAGTCCCTAGGGACTGTAGAATACGAACCTATGCAGGATATCTACACAGACCCTGCTGCAGGAACAAGAATGGACAGTCACCTAGTGAGCTCCTACATCAGCACCAGATATGGTGAAATAGACCTTCCAGGAAGAGCCCGGCCCCACCCACAATGCCCCTTGCAGAGAATGTGACCATTATTAAGAAAGCTCCTATCTCCCCCAAGTGGCCAGAAGTTTAAGTGGCACAGGAGGCAGAGGGTGGAGCTCAGGGGTGGAGGGCTTCAGTGTTCTCAGAAAAAGCAGCTCAATCCCATAGGCTGGTGTTCCCACCAGGAACTCATGGGGGGCTACTATATGACTGTCTTATATCCTTCCCAGTAGCTAAACCCAAATCTTGGTTCTAGAACATGCTGGCCCTTGTCCTCCTGGACACTACTGCCCTAGAGGTTCAGCCCTGCCTCAGCCCTGCCCACCTGGCACCTTTGGACCTTGGACTAAGCTTGGCTCAGAGGTAGGGAAACCACAACCTGGGCCAAGAGTGTAGATGTGGGGTGGGCTCTGTTTGATCAAACCTCACTGGCCCTCAAACCAAAGATTACCACTGGCACTGGAGATCAGGGTCATGTGGCAAGATACCTTCCTTCTTCCGTTCTTGACCAAAGTTCCTTCCCAAAGAAGCTTGTCCTGGCTCCCTAAACACATGGCAGCCCCATTTGCTATTTTACTGACTGTCATCCTGTTTCCTGTCTACAATATAAGGGCCACAGATCCAGGGAGCTTGACTTGCTCGCTGCTGTAGCCAGAGTGGTTCCCAGCATGTATGTGCCTTAATTGGCACAGCTACGAGCTAGAGACTGAAACTTTCCAGGTGATTTGGGAGGGTGAGGAGCCCTGGAGGCTCTCAGAGATTCAGGAGAAGCTGGGCACCTCCTCATGCTTATTGGTTGGAGTACAAAGGGGCATGGAAGTGAAGAGGAAGGAAGAGAGATGGAGGAAGGACGACACGCTGACTGAATAGTTTGGAGTAGGAAAGCAAGTAAATTCTTGGCCTGCAAGGGGCCTGTTAGGTAGAGCGTTGAGCTCTCACAGAAAGGACAGAGGGCACCAGTCCTGAGATGTGCCAGCCGAGAGCAGTGAACATCTGTTGGGAGGCAGGTTGACTGTGATGAGCAGGAACCCAGAGAGCGGGCTCTCAGATCTATCACCGAGAATTCCTAAGACCCTTCCTGAACATTCTGCTTGTCTGTCCTGGCAGGAGTCACGAGTCTCCTTCACCCTGATGTTTCTGTGGCTGGGAGAAGTCACGGAAGAATGTCCACCACTCTACTGAACCAGCTGTCTGTCTTTTGACATCTGTTGGTTATATCAGTGGGTCACTCCTAAATTCTCCTGCAGGCTGCTTGCTCTCCATGTCTGCCTGGCCATTACTGCGCCTCTGCTGGCCTTGCTCACCCTTCTGGGCCCTGCACTGAAGGCTTCTTCTGTCTCCAGGGAGCCCTTGTCCCCAACAACTTTCTGGAAGATGGGACCAGTGGCCCATGCCCTGCAGGTACTCCCTATGGGTAATGGAAAAACCTGGGAAGGTAGGAATGAGAACTCTCCAAAGTCAAATGTGAGTTCATCCCCCCTCTGCCTGTCACCCAGCAGAAGTCAAGGCCTTAGGCACCAACACTGGTGTCTGGGACCTTCAAGGCCCAAGTTATGACTGAGGCTGTTCTGATCAGGGCATCAGGCTGTCCCAGGCCCTAACCTGTGGTATCTACTTCCCACTCAGGACACTTTTGCCCGTCAGGCACTGTCTCGCCAAAGCCATGCCCAGCTGGTACCCACAATGCCCTGGTTGCTCAGGGCCACTGTGAACCCTGTCCCCAGGGGTGAGTTCTGAGACACTTCCCCGGGGACCTTCTAGTCTCTGGACTATACAATTTATACTCCTTCTTCAGAAGGTGACTAAGCCAGGGTTCTTACCCCTTCGACCTGAGGCTTCTGTAACTAGAAGAGGTCCCAGAAGAGTCTAATACCCCCTTCCCCACCAGTCTCTGTGTCTTTTGATAACTTTGTTGAGCATTGATGCATTATTCTACATTTCAAATCTGAGTCTGTTTATTTGCCATTTCTTTATGCTATCTGCTTTTCCTAACCCCAAACAAACCCTTAGCAATGGGCTGTGCAGGGTTTTGTCCCACCCCAAGCCATGACTTGGGAAGCCAGTAGTATAGGACTCAGGTGACCTCTGGTTGTTATCGGGATCCAGAGGCCACCCAGCCCTTTTACCCCTCCTCCCTTCTCTCTGCAGTTTCTTCTGCCTAGCCAACACCTCTTCCGTGGCTGGGAATGAGTGTCCTGCTGGCCATTACTGCCTAACCTCCACCACCTTTGCTTCTCAGTTCCCCTGCCCCCCGGGCACATATAAGCCACATAGAGGAGGAGTCCAGCGGTCAGACTGCAGGCCCTGTGAACCAGGTAAGGGTCAGGGACTCAAGAGATCCTCCTGTGCTAGCCTGACTACAGTAAACCATGGTCTCCCTTATGCAATGAGTCTGTGTTTCAGGTCTGGCTCCTACGAGGCCCATGGTATTTTAGGAAATTGGCCCCAAAGGAAGATACTCAAACCTTCCACTTCCATCTCAGAGCCAGGTTGTTCTCTCTAGGGTCCTACTGTCTCGTGTCTGGGTTGGCCACCCCATCAGGGCTCTGTAGTGCTGGGTTCTACTGCAATCATGGAGCATCTGTCCCGAATCCCACCGATGGGATTACAGGAGACCTCTGTCCTGCAGGCCACTTCTGTCCCCAGGGAAGCTCCCATCCTGTTCCATGTGCCCCTGGTAGGTCTCCAATGGGTGAGATTTGCTCTAGAACTTTGAGATTTGGAGGTTTCCTGGGGAAGGACAGAAAAGAAACCTTAGGAAGCAGGACCTAGTCAACACAGGCAGGACTAGTGTGTCTGTGTGGCTTGTAGGGATGCCTCTAGTGATCCAAAGCATCTGTGGTCCAGCATCTGAATGGAGGTGGCAGAGAGGCATGAGATATAGAGACACTGCAGAGAATGAGGGGGTTTAACATCTGATCCCAAGCTCTGGCTTTCAAGTTCATGAGCATCCTCTGGGAGATTGAGTGACTAAAACAGAAAATCAACCATCATGGGTCTCTACCTGAAAAACCACCTGTCATGGCCCAACATCAACTCCCAGTATATGCATCCACAGGCTTTCTCCTGACCATGCCAGGTTCTGCATCTGTGAAGGACTGCCAACCATGCCCAGCTGGCTGGTTCTGCTCCCAGGCCGGCCTGAGCTCCCCAGAAGCCCTGTGTGAAGGAGGATGGTACTGCCCTAGGGCCTCTGTCTCTGGACACAGTCCAGGTAAGGGCAAGACCCTCCTTATTCTCAGAAGGAAGTTCTAGAGGGACATGCGTTATGGGTATCCCAGAGCTCGGCTCCCCTGGCTCCTGGACTGTGGAAGACCATTTGTGAGCCAGGCTCCTAACCTCATAGCTCAGTGGACCCCGCTTGGAAATGGAGGTGAGGATTTCTGGAGTGTGGGTGTGTGGGGGGGAAGAAATGGAGGCACCTAAAAGTACTTAAAAGAAAATCAGTTAAAGGTGGAGAATTCTGTGCTTTGGGGAAGAGGCTAAATGTATTCCAGGATCACACAAGATACCTCCAATGAGACATGGAGAAGATGTGATCCCAAGGTCTGCACAGTTCTGTCCTGGGGACTGTTCGAAGAGAAGCTCTGACAAATGAAGTTCAATGGAGAGTATTTGATGATATTTGATTTGTAAATTGGGCAGCCAGCAGACTCAAATATTCTGAGAGATCAGGTCTCGTAGGGCCTCCGTCTTCTGCTCACTTGGATTGGTTGTTATCAGGTATTAGGACAATAATTATGACAGAATTACTTAGAGTTCCTTTTGATTTTGAATCAGAATGAATTGAGAGTTGGTCCTATTTATAGTGTTCAGTCTCTCTCTGACGTGTTCTTCTGGTATAAAGAAAAAAAAGGAGTGAGGTCACGGCGGTTCCTGGGACCTGTGTGGTGTAGCCTGAGACCTGCTAGGGATGAGTCCTCCAAATAAGGTCAAGACAAAGTGGGAAAGATAAGCTGTGAAGGCTGAGAAGCCTGGGCTACAGGCCAAGGCCCTATGCATCATTGGAAGACACCAACCGGTTCTGCCATCCAAGGAGAAGTCATCAGTTAAACAAAACTGAAGGACCATGATGGAGCCTCCTCCAAGGAGAGGATCCAGTTCCCTGCTCAGTCCAAGCAGATGCAAAGCATACCCGTAGGCTGAACTGGAACAAGTAATACACATCAAGACACAAGGAAGCAACACATCCAGGGAACCATGTAGAAAAAAAAACGAGATCCCTGTACAAGGCAAGCCAGCCTGGCATGGCTTCTCCACATCCTCCCCGCAGTATCACCAGACACTGTTGAAGGGAACAGAGGGGAGTGAGCCCCATGTTTCATTGAGCTCCCATCTCATAGCAGCAAAGGATGCAGTCCCATGGGATGGTGGCCTGCCTCAGACCGCCTCTGAGGACCAAGCTCCAATAGACGGGAGTTTGTTGGAGGACTGGAAGCCCTGACTTAAACAGTCCAAACCAGATCATAGCCCATCTAAACTATCATCTCCAGAAAGAGTATCATTAACTGCCCGTGGGGAGGAATCGAGGAGATGTGTAAGAAAGAAGGAGTTCTAGACATGGCTTTTTCTCATCAAGGCTGAAAAGTCTCAAGTGGCTCCAAAAGTTTGAGCTGACTTCAGACTGGAACGAATCCCCTCTTTGGAAGCGATAAGACTGAGACACCAAGGGAGGGCACACTCCCTTGAGATGTCCTGAGATGTCCTGGGTCATAGGGTTGTCCCCCACACAGCCACACTGCCACAGAGGGAGCGATAACAGCTGTGGCTAGAACGAGGTTTGAGCCCCGAAGAGGAACAGCCCTCTCCCTTTGCTTTTCCAGATACCATCTGTCCTCCGGGACACTCTTGCCCCGCTGGCAGCCTAGAGCCTCGGCCTTGTCCCCTTGGGCAGTATCAAGATGAACCTGGACAGAGCTTCTGCAAGATGTGCCCTGCTGGGAAGTAAGAATGTTGCCAGGACCTCTCTCTTCTCTTTACATCTGACTTACCACACTCTCCCTGAGGATAGAGGGACTAATCCATATCATAGAATGACCACTAACAGCAGGACCCCCATCCCCACGCCAAACACCCCAAAGCCACGCATGGCCTTGGACAGTTGTAGGTTCATACAAAAGACTCGAGAAACAAGCCTGCTGTCCATCTGGTGTCTATGCTCTCTGACTTCAGATGAGCCCATGGTAGTTTTATGTATTCCCAAATCCTCTGTGTCCCAGAACCTTCCTCCTGGGAGACCCTCAGCTCTAGAAAGCCTGGTGATAACATAGACTCTTTAATGCCTGATACCAGTTGTGTTCCACAGGTTCTGTTCCTCAGGGATTTCAGAGCCAGGAACAGTGAGGCCAGTGGACTGTCCTGCTGGCTACTACTGTCCTTTGGGCACCCAGAATCCCACCCAGCACCCATGTCCAGGGGGAACCTTCCGAGAGTGGCCTGGGGCACGAAGCACCCAGGACTGCAGACCCTGTCCTGCAGGCCAATTCTGTACTGACTCAGGTAATCCATGCTAGCTCTTGGACCTTGTCGTGTTATTATCTAATCCACTTGTTTCAGTTACCTCAGACTTGCCTACAGGGGCATCCCAGGTTATGTATTCCCTATAGCAAGCACTTCTTGAGACCTGGATAAGCTAGCAGTAGATAGGAAGGCAAGGAGATCTTATACTGAGAAGGACCTGAAAGGAAAAAGAGGCCACATCACGACCAAGGTGAGGCATGTACAGAACTCAGTCCACCGCTTTCACGGGGATGTGGACAGGCTCCAGTGGTCTGAGGAAGGTGACTTTGACCTCACTATACTGGGGAAGTTTTGGTGGAGGATTTGCTCTCTACTCAAAGATGATCTAGGGCATTTGCAAGTGGGACTGAGAAAAGCAAAACCAAAGGTGCAGGGAGCAGAGGTGTGGCCTGTGCAGGAAGCCTGGATTGGGATGGAGCCTGAAGTTGGGAGGACACAGTAATGACCACGTGGAAGGGAAGGAGATGTTCAAGGGGGACATTTGTCACTTTGTTGTCTGTGTCATCTATATGGTAAACTTCATGGCACGAGGTACTGCCAGAAGATTGAATAGCAGGTGGGCACAGCTCAAAAGAAGGGGGCCCCAAAGAACATTGGTATATGGTACCAGAATCAGGCTGGGGACATGGAATGTCAACTTTCCCCTACATCTAGGCCCCCTCTTCTCACTGGAACCCCACAGCCTGTACATCCAGGTTCCTATAGCAGTACTCATTCCCTGTGCTGGGCACAGTGCCACGGAGGAGAGGAGATGAGGCACACAATGGTTGAGCTACAGAGCTGGGAGAGACAAGGATCCAAGAGGAGATTCAAAGCTGGGAGCTAGGAGCTGGGAGCTAGGAGCTGGGAGCTAGGAGCTGGGAGTTGGGAGCTAGGAGAAGTCTCAGACCCCAAGAGGTTCCACAGTCAGAAGGTGACACAAGTCCAGAAAAGACCACAAATTCAGGAAGGAACACAGAGCCAAGAAGAGAGACAAAGAAATGGGCTGCCAAGCCTACTATCTTAAACTCCATGACATCATTCCTCCAAGATTGGGCTCAGGCACCTGTGGTTATTTGAAACCAGCCACACTGTCTCTACCTCTCTCTACAGGGACTGGGAAACGCTTCCCCGATGGGCCATGCTTAGCAGGATATTACTGTCCCCCTGGTCAGACCTCAGCCACCCCCATGTCTTTCCGCTGCCCTCGAGGCTTCTCCTGTCCTGAGGGATCACCCCAGCCAAAGGCGTGCAGCAACGGAACCTTCCAGCCTCAGGAGGCTCAGGGCTCTTGTGAGCTCTGCCCCACAGGCTTCTACTGTGAAGTCTCCAGTGCAGGTAGGTTCCTGGAGCTAACATGTGACCTCTTGGTGTGTAGATCACCAGAGACCCGGCTGATCTATTTTCATTGGGATAGAATATTTTATCACTCACAACTGCTGTGACTTGCGTTAGCAACTGAAGTTGATACGGGAAGGGCTGTAACTGCAATGGGAAATTATTAGGGACCTAAACTAGGAGGGGGGAACCTCTGTCCCTCATACCTTTGCCTCTCCCCAGTGCCTAACTTAAGTCTGAGCACAGTGGAAACACAGGTACAGAGCTCCAGGGCCTAGACGGCCAAGTCTAACGCAGTTTCCCAAGTGTGCTGAGGGTGATACGCTGGTGTGGAAAGCGGGGATTAGGCTCAATGGCCAGGGCCTCTCAAGGAGGGCTGACTTCTTCAACCATGTACTTTCCACTCCAGATGACCAACCACGGGGGACCTTCCTTGTCAGTACCTGGATAAAGGGGCTGGGATCCTTTAACCAGCAATCATTGTTTCACTTTGAGTCAAGCAACTGCCATTGCCTCCTAGACCTTGTCACCACCATTCAGCCTTTGTATCCAAGACTATTTCTTTTCCCCAGGCTCTCACTCAGCCACTGCCCGCCCATGCCCTCAGGGGACATTTGGGCCCAGGCCAGGAGCTACTACAGAGCTAGACTGTGAGCCCTGTCCAGCAGGTCTGTGGACTCTGCCTCTACTGTGGAAGCGTGGAAAAACAAGGAGAGTCCGGGTGGGAGGAATGTGGGCTCTTGCACAGCTCCCGCCATCCTTTGGGTACTTAGAGCCTCCTCAGCCCCTGTACAGACTGCCCCACGTTTATATCTGGGGCTCAATATAAGAGCGACCCTGAGTGCCCATCTGATATCAGGATCTCCTGGAGTGAAACGGGCAGTCTCACATATCCAGCTCCTCTGGGACTCCACTCCCCATCTGCTCGCCATCCCATCTTGTGCTTGTCTGGGGTCTGAAAAGAAAGCATGGGGAAAGGCTGAAGTGGCGAGTGCATATGGCGGGAAAAGTACTGAGGGCCACAACCATAAAAGGCAGGATCTGCTGGAACAGGTGGCAGGTGAAGAATCCCTCTGACACATGCTTTTCTCTGATCCTTCCAGGGATGTTCTGTGGGTCACAAGGGCTGACTCAGCCATCTGGACTCTGTCACTCTGGCCACTACTGCACAGGGGGTGCTGTGTCCCCAACTCCCATCCAACACAAGGTAGGTAACACTGGACCCCAGCAGTCCAGGGTGTATGGGCTTGGGACCACCAAACTTTCTGGGAGCCCTTCCTTCCCTGTGTAGCTGCAATTCCCTGAAAGCCAGATGCCCCTGACCCTGACCCTGACCCTGGGGCTTACAGGGTACAGAGCCTGCAACAGCTCCTCAAATTGATTGTAAGATGTGTATCTCTTTTGTATTTAGCATCACTAAAATCAGCAAGTGTCCAATAGCCATGACCAGTGTGATCATAGCGTGTCTTCCACTAGATAGTGTCTTAGATTGATGACATGTGCCAATAGGAACAAACATTTACACAAGGGATGCTCATACCGAATGTAAGGAGAGTTGGATGGGATGATGGATACAGGCTAAGGATGGGTGGGCAGATGGATAGGAGTGGGTAGTAATCACTGATTTATCAGCAATACTGCCGTGTAACTTGTGTAGTCCTTGCCTTCTCTTGAACAGATCTTCCTTAGAATGGAGGAGCCAGCTCTTTTGGGAATCACATTGGAAAGGAAATAGCACAGGATATAGGCGAGGAAGGGAGGAAGAGAAGGAGCGAGGAGGGGGGCAGCTAGCAGACCCTAAGATCTGAGGAATCCTTATGGGAGTTCTGGTGACTCCTCTCCAGAGGCCTCCTGGGCTCAGCAAACCAGGATGCAGAAAGCAGAGGAAGACAGTGGGATGTGCAGCCTCCCGCAGTGGCCCTGACCCTGGTCCTGATGCTCAGTTCTAGCTGTGGTGTGGGGAGCAGAGGCCCCAGCTCTAACAGGACATTTTCTCTTTCTTCTCCCCTCTACACAGGTGGAGGGCCCAGGACTTTCTGGGAATGACATCTGCCCCCCTGGCTTCTTCTGCCCCATGGGAACAGGTTTCCCACTTCCATGCCCTCCTGGGTTCTACTCCTCTGCTGGTGGCCTGAACAACAAGGACCAATGCCAGCCATGCCCTTCAGGACACTACTGTAGTGAGCCTGGGCTAGCCCAAGTTCCAGAGGCTAGTCTCTGCCATGCAGGGTAAGAGGATTCTCTTAAAGAGGAAGGGTGAGTCTGAGTCCTAACCTGAGCTTGCCAAGAACTCCAAACACAGACTAATCCTTAATCCTCACACCCTCTCTTTGGCTCCACTAAAAACACAGGCCAAGGACTCTTTCCCCAAGCACACGGACTGGGAATATCCTACCCTTTGGATACTGCTGTGTATACCGCATGCCCCCTCCTTGTGATAACCCTTTGAGGTTCAAGGCACTGCCTAGCACCCAGGAAATTCCCTGCCATCTCTGAGGCCCTGCAGGTCTGAGTCTTTTCTGACTTAGCCGGTTGCCATTGGCAACATGTGTCTGAGATACCTGCAGTGCATTTCCTGTTTGCTGCTCAGTAGGCTAGAGACACCATGGCCCAGGAGCTTTATTCAGATGCTGAGGGATGGACTGCCCTATCTGCCTAGAGACACTGAGGACTGGAATGTTTAAGGATGGACTGTCTTAGCTACCCAGGGGGCACTGGGGACTGGGATATTGAAGGATGAACTATACTATCTGTCTAGGGGCACTTAAAACTAGGATGTTTAGGGATGGACTGTCCTGTCTGCCTAGGGGTAATGGGGACTGGGATGTTGAAGGATGGGCTGCCCTATCTGCCTAGGGACATTGGAGACTCGGATGTTGAAGGATGGGCTGCCCTATCTGCCTAGGGACACTGGGGACTGGGATGTTGAAGGATGGACTGCCCTATCTGCCTAGGGACATTGGGGACTGGGATGTTGAGGGATGGCTGCCCTATCTGCCTTGGGGCACTGAGGACTAGGATGTTGAGGGATGGACTGGCCTATTTGCCTGAGGACTGGGAGTATTTACGGGGAGTAGAGTTTACCTGGAAGATGCTAACCTTTCACAGAAGCATCTTCCTGAGCTCCTCTTTTGGTTTCCGTCACAGGGCCATAGCATGCTTTAAGTTGAGGAATTCCTCCTGCATATGTGACCTGCTCTGGTTCCAGGAACCCAGCTGAGCCATCAGCTGTGGTTGTCATCCTGGTCTGGCTCCAGAGCAAACCTGAGACCAAAGGCTCCTAAGGTTACCTGGGAATTCCAATCTCAGCAGGATGGAGGAGGTTCAGGCATGGCTCTCTGTGTCCTCAGATACATCTGCATTGGAGGAAGCTCTGTCCCCTCACCCACTGATGGGACTCATGGATACAGATGTCTTCCAGGCTTCAGCTGTCCTCCAGGGGCTCACTATGAGTTACCCTGTAAACCTGGTACCTTTAGCCCACTGCCTGGGGCTGACACTTGCTTATCCTGCCCTCAAGGTACCTACTGTCCTCAGGCATCCACTGTGGAACCCATCATCTGCCCAAAAGGTAACCCTAGGGCTAACCTTGCCTTCCTTCTCCCCAGTAGGGCAACTGGATGCTCAGGTACCCAACTCTGCCATCTTTATTATGTTCGGGCTTCCATACCCAGTGGTCCAATGAAACCTCAGCTTCCCTGTTAAGACCCATCCATACAATGGGGCTGGTTGTACTGCAGAGAGAGGGTGTGGGGTAAAATTCGTGTAGGGAGCTTAGACAAGTACAATATGTACTGCAGGCCTGAGGGCAGGCCAAAGCTCCCTCATCTGATAGAAAGATGTTAAGGTGCTGGGTAGTCTCCTGTGCTCCCCTATTCTGTTCATTGCAAACCCTTCCCTTGGGAACCAGGGAGGAGTTGATAAGGAGCTCAAGCCTGGGACGTGGGGAATTTGCTTTGTCTCAAGTTGTCCTGGGGACCATTGAGACACTCAAGGACTATGGGATGACTCCTCTCAGAAAAGGCCTCATAGAAGGCATGGCTATACACGTGCTTAGGAGTAACATCCTGCTACCTGGTCACCTAATCGCAGGTTAGCTCTTGTAATACCTGTGAACATTCATGCGTATACTCAGCCCCCTCCACATATAGGTTCATGCATATACTCACACTCATGCTTCTCTTACACACTTATGTTCATATACTCTCAAGTACATGCTTGTATCTCCCCACCATGACACACAGGTCTATGTCTAAAGTCTGGCTCTACAAGCCTCATTTCTTGCCTAGTATTCCCTCATGCCCTCCCCTTGGGCTGGTCTCTGACCCTCAAGGCTATTCTAACTTCTCTGTCATTGTAACGGGAAGCCACATGCTAGAGGACAGCTTCCTGAGCAGTCCCTGATCCCTTTGGCCTTGCCTGTAGGTCACTACTGCCCAGCAGGGACAGCCTCAGCTCATCCCTGTCCAGAAGGGACCCTGAACCCACAGGAAAGTGCTGTGTCTCCCAGGGCCTGCCAGCTCTGCCCTGCTGGGAGTTATTGCCCTGGGGAAGGCAACATATGGCCAGAAGGTAGGTATTGACGTGGCAGCAGAGATAGGGAGCCTAAGGGTAGCCTGGCTACACAGGCTTCTCATAATAGACAGACTGGAGACAGCTTCTATGACCCCCCTGGCTGACTGGTTCTTGAAGGATCAAAACTTGTGCTTTCCCCAAGCTCTCAGGTCCTAAGGTCCACTTTGCAGCAGGCTTGATTGCAGCCTGGAACATTCTTGCTACTTCCTTTCCTTCCTCTCTCTCCTCCACCCCTCTCTCTCTGTGAGGTCTGTCTGCCGCCAAGAGCAGGCTTTGAAGCTACATGCAGGTATCAGCTGGCTCTGTGTCTTATACAAGTGATGCCGGACAGATCACTGACCAACTGGGCTGTCTTCTCATGTGACATGGGATGGCAAGAGGACCATCTCCCTAGGCTGTTATGGAGACTTGGATTTTCCTCAGTCATGGTTAGCCCGGCACTCGCTGACACTAACACTATTTTCCTTGTGTGGCTGGAGACCTCTCTAGCACTGCTGAGAGAGCCCATTGAAAGCCACCTTCAGGGGACATCTTTCCTGCTCAGTGGTGTAGAGCATCCTTAGCATTTTACTTCTTCTTCTCACTTTGCTTCCCGTGGTGCTCTGGAGTTAGGGACTGTAGCAGCTGGTGGTAGGACCAGGTAACAGCATGCTAGGGGCCTCTCTTAATACAGACAGAGTTCATATTAACTCTTAAGTTTCGATAATTGCTAAAATTCCACATATTTCTCTACCCAAGGACCCTGCTCAGCTGGTTACTACTGTAAGGGGGGCGCTGCCAGCCCCACACCACAGGGAAATACCGTCTTTCCTCTCAATGGACCCTGCCCCCAAGGCCACTACTGCCCACAGGGTTCTCTGTTCCCAGTGCCCTGCCCCGTGGGGACAACAAGGAACCTCGTGGGTGAGCATCTGCCCTGTGTCCTCTCTTCTCTTCCTGGGAGACTCAAACAGGGATTCTTCCCTGTAGTGCTCAGAGCTAAGCATGAGTCCCCCTGTGAATAGCAATGTAGTGGCAAGGAAACTTTCAGCCTGGGAGTCTGGGTGCCATGCCCCAGACTGGCCTGACCCCCAGGCTGGCCTGGCAATGCAGGCGGTACCACTGGCCAAACATGAAAAAGTTGCCCTGGGAAGCCCAACCAGTGGCAGTTCCATGAAACAGTTTGGACCAGGCTCTGCTGTAGCTCTAGTGAATGGCTGAGGCCACAGAATGTAAAGTCCAACACCATGACCTCCCCGTGCAGGTGGCACCTCTAAAGGGAGCTGCAGGCCCTGCCCTGCTGGATACTTCTGTCCTAGCCTAGATCTCAGCTCAGCAAATGGATCCTGCGCTGTTGGCTCCGGCTGCTCCTTAGATGCCAGGGCTTCTACCCCTACACCTGTCCAGTGCCCTCAGGTACCTCTCCAGCTCCCATGGGAAGGAGGTCAGTCTTCTGGCCCAGGAGGCAGAAGGTACAGCCTTGACTTGTGCCCTCAGGCTGTGGGTATCAAGATGGCTCAGTGAGTCACAAGGGATAAACTCCAACACCTCCATACCCCAAGCCTAAGTTTCCTTAACTTCCTCTGGCCTCTTCGCCCCTGAAGATCACTGTGGCCTAAACCCAAGGAAAGAAAGACACCATGCCGACCCACAGAGACACCTCAACTACCCCTGTCCTAGACTTAAAGAGATCTATTTGCATCTACCTTCCAGGGTCACTTCTGCCAGCCAGGAGCTGCATGGCCTGTCCTCTGCCACCGTGGGCACTACCAGCCCTCCCTGGGCTCAGACACCTGCCTTCCATGTCCACCAGGCTCCTATTGCCCACATCCTGGCACTCAGATACCCAGGCCCTGTCCAGCGCATGCTTACTGCCAAGCTGGTATGTATAGAAGCCTCAGTTCCACACCCTCACAGGCCTTCTCATTCCACAAGCTGCCCGATTTTCTTCACTCTTTCATACCAACCCTTGAGCGTGCCACCCTGTAGCAGGATCCCATGTGAGCGCATCCAGCCTCCTGCTTTCTCGCCCTGGCCAGCTTCCTGTCTATTTTCTCTTTCTATTACTGGTCTCTCTTCCTCTGACCCCATGCTGTACCCACACCTCTTCCCTAAGGGTGGTCCCTTGCACACAACACAAAGTTATCGCCATGGGTCTACAGGGAAGTCAGAGGCAACCCTGGGTACAGAAGGCTGACTCTGGTGCCTGTGCACCAAGACAACCAAGCCAGAGTCAGCACTCCGATGACCAGGGCGTGGCTATGATCAGAAGATGGTGTGCTCAGGAGCTAGCAACTCACCAGGACACTCCCTGTGCAGTTACCTCCTGCTCCCCACTGAAAAGGGCAGGAGGGGGCCCTTCCCATCCTCACACAGATGTGGAAAAGGTTTAGATTTAGCCCCAGTGGATGTCAAGGAGTCTAACATTTGCTAGAGGCGTGGCCTTGCACCCCAGCCATCACTGCTGTTTGAAGACCCTCCAACAGTATTGTTCCCCTCTTTTCATTTTTATTTTATGTGTGTGTGTGTGTGCATGTGTACACAGAAGTGCTAGATCAGAGGGCAAGTTTGGAGAGACCATTCTCTCCTTCCACTGTGTGGGTCCTAGGAATAGAAATCAAGACATCAGGTGTGACAGCAAGCTTCTTAGCTGCTGAGCCATCTTGCAGGATCCGGGGTTATTCCTCATGGAGGTCACTTGGTTTGTCCTCTTCCTTAGAGGGAAGACTGACGTCAGTCCCATGTCATCAGTTATTGCCCTGAGAAAGCAGCAGAAAAAATCCAGGGGACAGTTGAATGTCGAGGGTGGGAAGAACAGATGTACTTATGCCATACATTTGTTTAGAGGTGGAGGCTATGGTTTCTCCATCCACTGATGTGGCTCTGGCCCTTTACTCCCCCCCACCCTTCAGGAACTTGGTCACCAAGTCTGTGTCCCCCAGGGACCTTCACTCCTCAGGACGCGTCAGGTCTTCAGGAAGAGAGTGACTGCTCTGTCTGTCCTCCTGGTCATTACTGCAGGTCAGTCAAATGATGGGGATGCCTAGCTCCTGCCTGTTCTGCCCCAAGGCCACTTTCCATGGGTGGAGACACCTGCAACCCAGGCCCAGGTATCTCTCTAGGTAGCCCTCGGCCTGGTATTTGCACTGATGCAAACAAGATACAAGCACCTGGTGTCTCTGCAGATTGGACACTACTTCCAGGCATTTTTTTTTCCCACACAGCAACTGAGGTTCCTCAGGCTCTGTGTTGAGGATTGTCCTCCTTCCCCTCCCACTGGCTGAGAAGGTTTTCCTTAGTTGAGTCTGCCCTCCTCTGTGGCAGAACTAGAGATCAGATGGGTGTCTCAGAGTCCAGGCCCAAGCCCTCAGGGACCCCAGCAGGCACCCCAGTCAGTACAGAAAGCGGTTAGGATACTTGCCTGCTCGTCTGCCTCCATTCCCAGAGGCAACTGCTTCAGGGTGACTGGGTTATCAGGAGGACTCATTGTGCTGATGGTAGTCTGAGTCCTCATCCTGGGCCACTGGACCTCACAATTTAGTGGGAAAACTTCCTGCTTGTCTTTACATTGCTGACCATGCAGGAGAATCTACATACCTGCGCTGGGTGTGAGCCTCATGCCCCACCTCCTTTATTAGTTAGTATTGACTGTGGCACACTGACCCAATCTTCCGGGACTCCGAACCAGGACCACCACACTGTGATTCCCAGAGAAAGTTTCTAGCTAGGGCAATCTCCCTCCTGCCTCAGATCAAACTCTCCATCACTTGCTTTTTACCCTTTGACCTTCTCTTTGACCACTAGACGTGGACAGGTGTGGGGACTATGTCCTGCTGGTTACTTCTGTCCCCCTGGAACCTCTGAGATAACATCAGACCCCAGCAAGCCTCAGGCCCTGTGTACCCAGCAACAGTTATGTGCGGAACAGTGCCCACCAGGTAAGCGACCCTGCCTCTGGGCTGCAGGTATGAAACGTTCAGGACTCACTCAGTTGTCTCTATGACATGTACATATAATATGAGAATGTGTCATGTGCAGTGCACATGGCTCCTGGCATGACAAACACCCTGGTGGGGCGAGCAGGGTTAATGTTCATACCTCTCCATATTGACCACCCTGACCACTCAGGCCCCTGTACTCATTCTATCCTGACTCCCAGCCTGGTCCTGCCTCTACATTCTTTTAACTATAGCGAAAACTCTGTGCTTTAGGGTTTTACTGCCCTGAGGGCAGTGGAGAACCCATCCCCTGTCCCCCTCACACCCTGGTGGCTAACCGTGGAGCCCAGAGGAAAGAAGACTGTGGGCCCTGTCTACCAGGACAATGGTGCAAAGCAGGTGAGGTCTGACACAGGTTACAGTCTAGAAGTTTGTACCTCTAGAGGGCCTGGAAAGCCATGCTTGGGCAGAAAGGTGAGTGTAGCCCTCACCCTGCAGAAGCCCAAGCCAGGAAACCCTGCCCTGCTGGCCACTCCTGTCCTGGAATGAGTGACTCCCACCCAGAAGCCCCCCAGGCATGCCCTGAGCATACCTACCTGGCCACAGAAGGAGGCCAAAGCCCAGCTGAGTGCCTCACCTGCCCCATTGGGTACCACTGCCCATGGCCAGGTAAGAGCCCCTTTGCAGGCTGACATGGGCACCTGGGGGTTGAGTGGAGACAGGCCAGAGGAAGGCCTCAGGGAGACCCTACTTTCCATGGTGTTTTCCCTCCAGGCCTCTCTTCCTCTGAAGGCCACCCATGTCCCCCTGGCCATTGGTGCCCAGGTGCCCAGGGTGCCTTTCTCTGCCCACCTGGCACCTTTCGTTCAGAGCCAGGGGCATCCTCACCTCAAGACTGTGAGCTCTGTCCCTCTGGCTACTACTGCCCTGACACACAGGTGACTGGTCGCGCCAATGTGTTTGCCATCCCCTGCCAACCTGGGTCAGAGTGCCCAGCAGGTGAGCCCCTAGGACCTCCTAGTCTGGTCCCACCCTTTCCTTTGCTGTCCCCAACCCTGCATGCTCTCGCTTCTAGGGCTCAGGCTGGAGCTCAAAGGAGCCCATTACTGAGCTCAAGCTGCAGTACCTACCCACTCCCCATTACCAACCCAGAACCACCCCCGACTCTACCAGTATCTCCCCAAGACCAAGATGCCTTAGAGCCCCTGCTTTCAACCAGGTCAGGGAGGGTCTGACTAGCAGTTTAATAGACTCAGCAAGCCCAATGTGGGGTATTCTGTGCTCCACACTTAAGATCCTATGGGATTTCTGCTATGTGGGTAGACAGGAAGGAGTCAATGTGGTATTCGTCTGAGGCACAGGGAAGATGTCCTTCAGTGGTTTTGACAGGGCTTCTTCCTGCCATCCTAGATTCCGATTTCAGGGAGGGGGACGGAAAGAACAGGGATGTGCAGTTCAGCCCACATCTTCCCTAGGCCGGGTCCCCGTTCCCTCTATTGATACTCCATCACACCCACACAAGGCACACACCCAACCAGCTCCCAAAGCATGGTGGGACCTACTTCTGCTTTGATTTTCTCTTTTCCTGGGTTCCAACCCCATAAGTCTCCCTCTTTGACCACACAGTGGTGATCACCAGAGTCATATTCCCTGTTACTGGTCTTCACATTGCCTCAACATCCTACCCTCCAGCCTTCTTCCCACTCAGACCTCTACTCGGGATCCTGAGGACTTCCTGGCTCTCCTCACAGCCTAGGGCCCTCCTGAATTCCCATGAGCTGCCAACAGAAACCCACTATGTCTCTAAACCAGGCCCACACAGGGTTCTACTTGCCTGCATCCCAGGTTTGTCTCTTTCAGGTGCTGTAGAAATGGTCCCCTGCAGGGCTGGTTCTTACTGTGGGCCCCGGACAGGAGTACCCCCACTCTGCCCTGGGGGCTTTGCCTGCCCTGCAGGTTCCTCTACCTACACTGGTCCTGGGCAGCGGTAAGTCCCTACCCATTCCTTTGAGTCTGAGCCCCATCAGGGATTCCCTCTTTCCTGTGAAACTGAACCCCCAGGGATTATCTCCTCCATCTTGTGAGTCAAAGCCACTCTTCAATGACCATACCATACAAATAAGTCCTCAGTTTCTCAGTAACTGCAACCAAGTGGCTGGGTCCATGGACAAGTATCTTGTGACCCTTTGAACTGGGTTTCCAGCTAGGACCCAGCCCTTTTGGGAAGGTAGTAGTGAGCAAGAGATGACATCAGAGTACTCTTCTCAGCCTCCAGCAGCATCCTCTGTGGGACAGCCACGTTCAGCAAATAAAAATATTTTAAATTTAGATAAAATTTTAAATAAAATAAAGCTATTTTAAATTTAGATTAAAAACTCCCACTTTTTTCTTATCAGCATGGCCTGTGAGATCTCTAGGATACATCCACAACAAAAACATTCTTAGTGTTTTTGAGAGCTAAAGTTGAAAAACACAGCTCACCTTACAAAGGGTGGATTATTTGGGGGTCTAAAAACATGGATTCAGCATACCCCAGCTATCATGTCTCAAGGAAAATGATTTCATAGAGTTTTAGAGGCCCAGAAAGAAGGAAGTCATAAATGAAGGCACTTTGTAAGTACATTGGTGCAAGCATCAGGCAGGTTATGTCAATGCAAGATCTTCTTGTTGCAGATGCAGATTACGTCAATGCAGGATCTGCTGCATGCTGCAGATGTGGTTATGTCAATGCAGGATCTGCTGCATGCTGCAGATGTGGTTATGTCAATGCAATATCTGCTGCATGCTGCAGATGTTGTCTAATGACATCATCAACCTTTTGTCAGTGGTCTGTTAAGTTGATATGGACCAAAATGTTTTATGTGATCATCACAAGTAGGTTAGGTGAGACACAGAACAGTCAGCGAATGACAAGGGAACTAAAGATAGCCCCAAATAAGTTGCCTCTGGCTCTGCAACATTCCAGCTCTCTGTAATTACAGAGTTTTACTCTGTCAATCTTTAACACAATTGGTAGGCTCTTTAATATAGGTGAGTTTCCTCCACTAGGAATGTCAGTTAACAGAAATTAGATCATTCCAAATTCCCACCCAGGAGTGACCTTCCAGCAGTATCACGTATCCCTCCACCTCCATGTAGAGAGCGTGCTCAGGTCCTGCCCATCTTGGTTAGGCTCACCCTTCTCCACAAATGCAATTCAGTCTGCAGAGGCCGGTAGACACAGACCATGCCATACCCGGGGGGGGGGGGGAACGGAGCTGCTGGAGCTAGGCTGGGGGGCTTTGCTGGCAACACGGCTTGAGTCTGGGGCCTTTTCTTTGGGCAGGTGCGTGTTCCCCTATTATTGCCCTCAAGGCAGTACCCATCCTCTTGGGTGCCCTGGGGGTTCCGAGGCCCTGAACAAGAGTGGCCTTCGGATCTCTGCAGAGACTTCCTGCCGCCTGTGTGCAGCAGGTACCTACCGCAGCCCTGCTCTGGATACCCTGACTTGTCAACCCTGCCCACCTGGATTCATCTGCCCCCAAGGTGAGTATCACCTGGGCAAAGACAGGTGAGGGCCTGGGCCCTTAGGTGAGACAAGAAACAGGCCTGGGAGTCACCATCCCACCCTATTAGGGTGACAAGCCATAAAGTACAGTGTGCGAAGCCCCAGGTGCAGGAGTGGAGACACAGCTGGAGACCCGAGTTCTCCCAGAGGGTGGTGACTGCATCCTCAATGTGTAGGTATCACAGATACCATAAGCTGAGAGGAAGTTAGGAATGTGTGCTATGCAGTTTACCTGAGCTAACGGGAGCTCACCAACTCCAGCCGGACAGGGAAGGAACCAGCATAGGTCCAAACTAGTCCCTCTGAATGTGGATGACAGTTGTATGGCTGGGGCAGACTGTGGGACCACTGGCAGAGGCTCCAGAATTTATCCCTACTTGTATTGACATTTTGGAAACCCATTCTCTTTGGATGGATACCTTGCTCTGCCTAGATATAGTAGGGAGGACCTTGGACCTTCCCCAAAGCAATGTGCCTTACCCTCTCTGAGGAGTGGATGGGAGTGGGGTGGGGTGGGGAAGGTGGAGGGAATGGGAGAAGGGGAGGGAGTGGGAACTGTGATTGATATGTAAAATGAAAAAAGATAGTTTGTTTTCTTTTTAAAAAATAAAAGAAATTATAAAAAAGATAGAAAGGAAAGAAAGAAAGTAAGAAAGAAAGAAAGAAACAAAGAAAGAAACAAAGAAAGAAACAAAGAGATAGATAGATGCACCCAAAGGATCTATGGGTGGGAGACTAGGGGTGGCAGGGTCCAGAGCCTGTGGTGTCCCCTACCATCAAACATCCCCATCTGGCTTCAGCTCTGTCCCCATCCCCCAACAAGCTCATCAGTCCCAGGACTCTCTCTGCTTTCCTTAGCCCTGCCCACACAGCTGGAGTCAGTGGCTCACACCAGCCCCTCTCTCTCCTGCAGGCTCAGAGAGTTATGACAATCAACCCTGCCCTCTGGGCCACTACTGTCCTGAGGGGACATCCAAGCCCAGGTCCTGTCCAGCAGGAACCTTTGGAGGGGACAGCCAAGCAGCAGCAGCTGAAGAATGCCAGCCGTGCCCCCCAGGCACCTTCAGTGCCCTGCCAGGACAGGCAGCATGCCTCCCCTGTGGGAGTGCTGCCTTTTCTCCCCTGGGTGAGCCCCAGGGCTCTGCTTGCCTCCAGTGGCTTTTGGATCCACAGGGTGGGGTCTCAGGAAGCACCCTCATGGATAAGCGGTTGTGAGTCAGGAGAGCAGCCTGTAGGAACAACTGAGTGTATGCAGCAAGGCCTTGGGCAAGCAGAAGCTGCTTCAGCTCACAGAGCCTGGCTATAGGGGCCCTGCTGCTATGTCTGTTATCAGGGTTGTTGCTATTTCTCCCAGCATGCTCTGGAAGCAGCTACCTGGCCCTGTGTTCTAGGACCCTGATGTGCATGGTAATGAACCCTGAGCCAGGTGTCCGGTACTTAACACTGCTCAGCAGGTCTCAGCCCAGGCTACACAGTAAGGGCATAAGGGACTATAAAAGGTATATACCCTGGTCTGACCTCACAGAGATCGATTTAAGACTGTGGTTCTCAACCTGTGTGTCACTGTCCCTTAGATTCGACCCTTTCACAGGGTAGCCTATGACCATCTGAAAGCAGATAATTGATTTGTAACAGTAGCAAGATTACAGTTACGGAGTAACAACAAAATAGTTATATAGCTCGGGTCACCACAACATGAGGAGCTGAATGAAAGGGTCACAGCACTAGGAAGGCTGAGAACCACTAATTTAAGTGGTCCACAGGACACCTGGACACAAGTGTTGTTTGACCTGTCCTTAAATGTATCAATGCAAAGTCAGGCTTGAAACTGACCAACTAAGACCTCATGTGTCTTCTGACGGACCCCTGAGGTCAGGACTGTGGTAAAGGTGGCTTGCAAGTTCTACAGCTGGGCCCTATACTCCCAGAGGGCAGGAGGGGTCAGACCCCAGCTGAGCGTCTGTGAGGTAAGTAGACTTCTCTACCCCCAGGTGCTTCTACCTGTACCTGTCGAGGTCTGAACAGGATCTTCCAGAAGTCGGATGGTTCCTGCATCTGCCAGGCTGGGCATGTCTCCTATGACCACATGGGTCTGGAAAGTGACCAGGAGAGTGACAGCCACGGTGATGGGGATTGCCAACCCCAGGTAGGTCTGACAGGCATGGGACAGACACGAGAGAGAGAATGGGCACCCCTGAGGCCATGACACAGGGTCCCCGACACAGGTGTTAGTGTGTGTCAGATCCATTGTGGAGGGGTGCTGCCTCTTCTCCTAACTGATTCTACCTACTCCAGAAGCTTCTAGGACAACAGCCCCAAACCCAAGTTTCTCTCCCTGCCCCCAGACCTCCAAGAGCCTAACCTGGACTGCAGAGACCACCTGCCCCTTCACAGTTACATTTAGGTCAGTGCCTTCTTGAAGACCAACTAGATTCCTCTCTGCCGTCAACAAGCAGCTGTCCATCTACAGGAGGCTGGCTTCCTAAGCACCCCTGATGTTCTGGTCAGGGATCTGACCTGGGCAAGAGGCCTCTCGCCCATCATCTCCCAGTGTCTCAGGACCAGCTAGAGATGTGACGACTATCCAAACCTTCTGCTTTCCTAGTTTTTTATTTATATGTCATACATGTTTTATACATATTACACATTACAATAACAGTTTTACAATTTTAGTAATGATAACATTGTCGTTCAGGAAGCTAATACAGAACTTGATAGCTGGGTCATCCAAATGGGTTTGTCTTTCAGGGAAAGAGCCACAACTCCCTAGCTTCCTTCCCCTCCCCCAAATTCATGAGGCCACACAGGATAACACAAAGATGGGCTCGTGAAATGTCACTTCCTCCTGCAAAGGACCCTCTATGTCACTGCGGCCTGTGGGACTGTTCTATTACACCCTAGTCTAACCCTCCCCTTTGTACTGTCCCTCTTAGTACCTGATGACACAGCCAGTCTCATCATTACCACATCTGAGAAGCACCCCACGACTTGCTCTAGGCACCTCCAAGGCAGCCAACCTTCCCCTGTCTCTAGAATGTTCTTCAAAGCTGAGAATACTTCCACCAGACCTATAGGGGAACCAAGGTCTAGACTTTTCCCCCCAACTCCTGCAGGTTGCCCAGCACTGCCCACCTGGTGATGTCCGCCTGGCTGCCACCCGTGAGTGTGTGTCTCCCCAACAGTATGACTGCACCTCCTTCTGTGGCCCAGGAGGTGGAAAACTCAGCACCGCTCTGGGAATGTGAGTGAGAACAGCTTCTAGAAGCCTCTCCACACTTGTCCTTGAGAACCCAGAGGGCCTATCCAGAAGGAAAAAGTAGAGCTCAGTCCCATGGGACACTAAGCCCAGGGAAAGCTCTTTCCAGAGGTTTCCCTGGGTTCACACTTTCCAAGGTGGCCCTGACCAACACTAGCTTGGGTCTGTAGCACAGGGTTAGGGAAGAGGTAACACCATAGGGTCACACTCCAGGCCCTGATCCAAATATACACACTTGCTCTGACAACAGGCTAAGTTGAACTCTGCCCTCCTGTCCTGAGCCCTGATCTTCCTGCTGACCTGTGGGTTAGGTGGGGAGCGGGTTACTCTCTGCTCTAACAGGAGTGTTCCAGGATGCATGGTATCTTCCCATGTTTGCCTCAACAGAGGCCTAAAGCAGTGATTTTGGTACACCAGCCTGTTCCTTCACTTCTGCATTGCCTCCATTGTGGGAGAAGCCCTGCCTGCTGCGTGTGGCCTAAAAGGACTACACAGCAGCTGGGGCCTGTACTATATGCGTTATTATCATCGGCCCCTATTCCCAGTGCACTGGCCTCCGAGGAAACAGATAGCTCACTTTCTTTGGGCAGGGGCTGAGAAGCCACCTACTGTTCTCAGAGGATCACCCCATACCCTCTTCTTCTACAGCTGCCAGTGCTTGGGCTATGTCTCTGCAGAGGAACTCTGTGACATTAAGTGTCTGGCCAATGCTCCCCAGCTCTCTTTGTCTTGGGACCCTGGCAAGGAGCTGACCCTCAGTGTGAAGAGTAAGAATGGGAACAGCATCCAGAGGGTGAGTATCCAGAAGATACTCAGGGGCAGCCTCCAGGGGGTGAGTATCCAGAAGATACTCAGGGGCAGCCTCCAGGGGGTGAGTATCCAGAAGATACTCAGGGGCAGCATCTAGAGGGTGAGTATCCAGAAGATACTCAGGGGCAGCATCCAGAGGGTGAGTATCCAGAAGATACTCAGGGGCAGCATCCAGGGGGTGAGTATCCAGAAGATACTCAGGGGCAGCCTCCAGGGGGTGAGTATCCAGAAGATACTCAGGGGCAGCCTCCAGGGGGTGAGTATCCAGAAGATACTCAGGGGCAGCATCTAGAGGGTGAGTATCCAGAAGATACTCAGGGGCAACATCCAGAGGGTGAGTATCCAGAAGATACTCAGGGGCAGCATCCAGGGGGTGCCTACTCAGGAGCAACATCCAGGAGGTGAGCCTACTCAGGGGCAGCATCCAGGGGGTGAGTATCCAGAAGATACTCAGGGGCAGCATCCAGGGGGTGCCTACTCAGGGGCAGCATCCAGGAGGTGAGCGTACTCAGGGACAGCATCCAGGAGGTGAGCCTACTCAGGGGCAGCATCCAGTAGGTGAGCCTACTCAGGGGCAGCATCCAGGAGGTAAGCCTAAGCAGGGAGAGCATCCAGGAGGTGAGCCTACTCAGGGGCAGCATCCAGTAGGTGAGCCTACTCAGGGGCAGCATCCAGTAGGTGAGCCTCAGCAGGGAGAGCATCCAGGAGGTGAGTCTACTCAGAGGCATATTCCAGGAGCTGAGCCTACTCAGAGGCAAATTCCAGGAGGTGAGCCTAAGCAGGGACAGCATCCAGGAGGTGAGTCTACTCAGGGGCAGCATCCAAGAGGTGAGCCTACTCAGGGAAGACTGACGCGAAACAGCAGCATCTGCCCACAGGGGACAGAGAGATGAGGCCACACCATACCCATGGCTCCAGAGAATCCAGGTACCAGTTGGAAAGGAACTATTTGGTGGAGGGGAAAGCCTTTGATAATGGCCTTCCTTGTTTGGATTTGCTGTCTGTGAGCTTCTCCATTCTGTAGGCTGAGAGGAGGTAGAAAGGAGGGAGCATGTTATACTCCTATGTCCATGTCCACCATGCAGTCTGAGGCCAGAAGAGACATTGGAAAGTATAGACATCATGTGAAGATATTAGAGCCTGTGTGGTGAGGTCTGGGACCAGAGGCCACTCATTGTAGTCACATAAATGGTGCCAGGCCTTCCAGCATGAAACATCTGATATAAGGGTAGGGGTGAGGGTAGGCTGTAGCCACTGTGGTGTGGTCATGGCTGTCTTCAAGCCTTGATGTTTCTTCTTATGGTGGAAAGTGGAAGGGATGGGAGCCCCAAAGCCTTGTCCTGGCATGGTTGACTACTAGACAGTCTTGTCTTTTGTCTTTCATGGGTCACAGTAGTCCCCTGGTTTGGGGCTAGCTGGGAGATCTATGGTGAGAGGTTTCCCACTGACTTTCAAGTAGGGTGCTTGTAGAGAGGAGGGGAGGAGGGCTAGGTGGAGCCTTAACTGGCTCAAACAGTGGGCTCAGCTGGAATCAAGATGCTCTCTAAAGAGAATGAGTGCCCAGGACTTAGGAAGTGACCTGGGAAGCTGCTGGTGAGGAAGGAGATGATTTGAGGGAAGTGGAGGCCAATTCTTCAGGCCTTGAGCATCCACAGAAATTGATGAGAACTCTCCCTGTCCTTCTCTGCCACCCATTCCTGCTCCAGCATCCGATGTCATATGTTTTCAGGAGCTCTTGGAGACTCTGGGCCCTGATATGCAATTCCCAGGGAGTGCCAGGGTCTATTTGGTCCAGTTTGGGCCCCACGGTACCTTCGGTTTCATCATCTCTAGAGTGGACATGCTTATCTCTTTGCTCCAAGGTAAGTTGAGAAAGGAGTGTGGCTTTGCTCCCCCAAGAAACACAAGGTCCCCCTGGAGTCCCTCATAAACCCCTTTCTGTGTCTAGAGTTTGGGGGATGAGAGTGTGAGAAAAACCCTCTTAGGGCTAAAGGAGAGACATCCATAAAAAGAGGTTCCCAGAGCTGGGTCTGCTCCTCCAAGATGTGGCTGATGGGCCAGCATGTGCCTCCCAGTCAGGCCCAGCTCTCTGCTCTGCCTTCCCCAATTATTTCAGGAACAGCTGCACCCAGTCTCTGGGTGCAGAGGCATCGCAGGACAACAGGCCCGAAGCGTTCCAGCATTGACTCCCAAATTCCTAACCCAGTGATCTGCCTTGCAGCTGGAGATGTGATCCTCTTCCAGCTCCATCTTCTTTCCCACAGTAAGTGCCACCTAGAGAGCTGGGGCCCACCCGGGGAGCTGGGACCTGCCAGGGCATCTGGGAACTGCTCTCCCTCCAAGTCCTGGCTCTTCAACCCACTGTGCCCAAACAGGTGATCTCACAGAGCCTACATCTTTACAGTGGGAAAGTCACAGCAAAAGTCTGTTGTGGGTCAGAGAGGAACGTGAGCCTGAGAAAATGAACTCCATGTTTGATTGTGTACACTGGTTTCCCAGAACCCACTGGGACCTAGGAGATCTTATTGTTAAGGTCTGAGTAGAAAACCTTGTCACATGCCCTCTCCACAACCCTGCAAAGACCACATCAGGTCTGTGCCTCTGCCAAGGGCCTGGTTTATCCCTTGGTTGCCTTATTAACCAGATATTCCACAGCACCTAGTGAGTGCCTGCTAAGCCAAGGTCAGCATCCTCCATCTGGTGTGCCAGAGAATCAGCTGGGCTCATTACAAAGGCGACAAAGGCCATGCTCAGACCATTTGACTCTCCAGGACTCTCTGTGGGCAGAGGAATAGAAGGACACACTTGGCACCAAGACTAATAAATAAATAAATTACTCCAATGGGGCTATGATGAAATGTATCATTTCATCAAACACACATCTCGGCTCTACCCTCTCACTTTAGACCTGGGTGATGAGGTCTGCATCTGGGCTGCCCAGGGCTGGGCTTAGGATAGTGTCTGGTCCTCAGACCAGACCCACGTGCATCCCTCAGACAGGTCAGCCAGTCACTACCCCATGTACCAGAGGCAGCACCTGCTTAACACCAACTCCCACTGGGACTCTGGAGCCTTCAGGAGACTAGGCTATCTTGTCCGAGAGACAAACCTCAGCCTCTCAAGGTAACATGGTTGGGCTGCCTGGGAACTGGAGCTAAGGAGGTGTTGCTGACCTTCCTGATTGGAAGCCAGGATGGAGAGAGGCTAGACTGGGGGTGGAGGGGTCCATCTGGAACAGAGGTAGGCAGGATCAAGTGGTACCCAGGTAGGAAAAGCCTCCTTGCAGGGTGGAGCATTATGGGTAGTTTGGCTGGATGGGACTGTTTATGTACCTGCCACGGTCCAAAGATACCACACTGGCTTGAATGGCTTATCAAGCCAGGTTCTACATTCTGTCTCCCCAGGTTTGCCCATCAGTTTCTAGATCCAGGCACCTATGTGTTTCAAGACAATGGGAAGCCCGAGAATATCGCAGTGGTGTTGGTGAAGGAAGAGGGGGCAACTTGTGGTGCTGGTCTGTCCCCTGTGCAGCCCTCTTCTCCGTATCAGCTGGGCAGGCTTGGGGTTCTCAGACACAGGATGCTGACACTAGGCCCAGACTGGGCAGTGATCACAGGTATTAGTTCAGACACCATGACCAGGACCAAAGCTCTGGAATGGGGCCTTCTGCCAGGGTTGTGATATGAGCCAGCCCTTCTGTGAGTCTGGATCCAGCCGCAGAGATGACCCTTGGCCTTGAGTGAGGGTGTCAGTTGCGTGTAATGACATCTGAATTTCCCCCATTTGGAGTGGTCTTTCTCATCCTCTTTCCTGCACCCTCGAACCAATTGGTCCCGAGAATAGCACTTGGGAGCAGGGCCATGATTGGAGTCAGGTAGAAGAGGTTCGCACAGAGACAGATTGTGGCTTTCTAACCCCATTTCCTGCTTGACTCCATCATCCACAATCTGAGCTCTCTGGGTTGGGTCTTGAGACCAGGAGAAACCTAGCCCTGCCCCTTACTAGAGGAGACTGCTCCTCCACTGCTGAGGCGGGGTCAGCGAACCGCTGTCTGCGGACCCAACACAAAGTCCTTCCTTTTCCAACTTTCAGGGGTACTACTGGCTGCTGGCTTGGCGACAGCTCTGCTCACTGGCCTTGGCCTACTTCTGAAACCTGCTGTGCCCCAGGCCTGCCCCACAAAGTCTTGGGGATCTCAGTGGAGAAGCATGGGGCAGCCTCCTAATCCTGCTGCTCACGTGTCTGTCGGTGACAAGTAAGTTCTCCCTCTAAGCATCTGCATTAGACGAGCCCCACCTAGCGGCTGCTGTAAGCACCGCTTCTCCCTCCCAAGAGCTAGGCACTGCTGAGCTTTGCCTTGGTCCTGTGGACTCTGGACAGAGTAAGTTCCACTGACCTATGAGGTCCCCAACAGAGGAATTCAGCACGTGTGTATCTGTATATTGAAGCCAGATCTTTCCTCCAGCCTCCTGTCCTACGAAGACCTTGCTCCTTGGGGCTCTGGGGAAGAAGCTGATTCTAGGGAAAAGGACATGACTCGGGGTGCAGGTACCTTGTTGGCTTGCAACAAGTTCCCTTCTCTTAGCCCACATCCCAACACCTTCCCCAGGCATACCCTTTGGGTACAGTGCTTCTTTTGTCTACAACACCCACAGGTCATAAGATACTTCATTCATCCATCCGTGCCTCCCATTGGTACTAACAAGGGAGTGTTTCCAGGTGTTGTCCCCGTGTTACAAATAGAAAGACTGAGGGCAGGAAATATGAGCGTTCGGAGGTCCTCAGCCAGCATGGTGTACAGCGACAGTCACCCTGGGTTTGAGGCAAGGCTCTCCAATTGTTACCATGTTAGTCAATTCTTCTATAGTAAAGAACAATTCTCCGAATGTCCCTGGCTCGACTCAGGAGCAGGGAGGAGAAGTGCTCTCATTCTTAGGGGAACACACCACCCGTTCTACTCAGGGTGCAGCGCTTCCCACTCTGGCCCATTTTCCTTTCTCACAGCCCTTAGTGAGCAGGCCTTGTGAGTGAAGGGCAGGGTGGAGAGACTTCTGGAAGGAGACCTTTCCCCTGCTTGGCATTCCAGTTCTCCCACATCTTTGGCAAAGTACTTTTTGCTTGGTAGAAGCCATCCTTGGGAGGTTGAGGTGCCCCTCCTCATGGTGATTTCCATTTGCTTTTCCCTGATGAGTAAAGATAGTGAGCCTCTCTCCATGCACATCTTGAGTATTCATATGCCCTCCTTGAACGAAAGTCTACTTGAGTGCTTTGCTCATTTTGAATCAGGTTATTGGTCACCTAGGTTTAGGACTTCTCTATATATTCTAGATATTAACCCATTATCACATATGTGATTTGAAAACTTTTTTTTCAAATCTCTAGGTTGCCTTTTTAATCTGTTTATAGTGTTTTTTCTCACCTAAGAGATCCTAGGGTACTGGGAGACAGAGCTGAGACACAGACCACCCGAGGGACTTGCAGACTAGCAGAGAAAACAGAACACACACAAGACACTGTGTTTGGTAGCTTGTTTGTTTATTTTAGGTGCTGAGCAGTAAACACAGTGCCTTATACCTGCTGAACATGTATTCTATCATTGACCTGACCTCCCAGTCTTCAGCATCTTTGAGATGTGATTGTTTTGGGTTAAATGATATCCATACTATTTCCCGTTATTGCTGCCTCTAATTTTGATATTGGATCAAGGACAAACCCAATATCATGAAGGATTTGTGGGTTTTTTTTTTTTAGCCTGAGTATTTTATTATTTTAGGTTCTACAATCAGGTTTTTGAACCATTTTGCTCTATTTCTGGAGGTGGTATTAGGTAAGGTCTCAGAACAGTCCCTTGACACATGGACATCCAGTTTTCCCAGAACCATTTATTAAAAAGACTGCCCATTCCCTCTGAGGGTTCTCAGAACCTTTGCTGAAATCATATGACCCAAGATGCAAAGATTTCCTTCAGGACTCTTCCTTGCTGGTTATGAGTCTGGTTGGATTTTCTGTTTCCTCGTGAGTCAGTTTTGGTGTGTTTGTTTCCTGTGTCTAGCAGGTTGCCCATTGCCCCTAAGTGATCCGATTTGCTGGCTCAGAATTGTCATAGTACCCTTGCAATCCTTTTGTTTTCTGAAGAACTAGTGATAATACCCCCATTTCACTTCTCATTTCAGGGATCTGTGTCTTCATTTATTCTTTATGAATACATACACGCATATACACGGTGTCGCTCTTTTCAATGAATGAACTTTTAGTTTACTCTCGCTATTGCTCTCCTTGTCTTCATCTCAGGTGCCTCTGCTGCCCCAGTTTTTTTAGTTTGTCACCATCACACCATTAATGCTTTCCTTCTACCACATACTCCCTTGGTTGTCTACACCCTAAGGCCGTGGCAGGTTGGCCTCAGGCTCTCTGATTTGTGTCATCTATTGTTCCTTGTTGACAAGCTCTCAAAGTAGCCAAGTCTTTAGGCTTCTTCAGGCTACCCCATTGAGAGTGGGCACTGGAAGGCTACTTGGGATAACGTGTTTCATTGACCCCCAATGCTGCGCCTCTGAGGCAGGCAGTGCAGAAATGTATCTTCCGTTGGACTCTCTAGTCTTACACAGTAGATGCTGTCTCAAGGTGGCTCCCAGTCATAGCCCTCTGGTGCACGAGAATGGCCAAATCCTACATACAGCGTTCCTCACTGCTCATGACCTCACCCACTGGAACAGTCGCTGCATCATGAATTCCCCGCTGGATGCAAGGCCTAGAGAGAACTGTGGGTTCGTCCCATGGGTGGGACTGCCCATCTCTTCACTAGAACCACCAGGGCTGCCTTCTGGAGGAGGTGTCTGTTTCCCCTCCCCCACTTGGAAGCATGACGTTGGAACAGGGTGCAGCTTGCTCTTTTCCTTTGCATTGTCCTTCTGTTTCCCTGCACTTTGTCACTGCCCTGTCACCCCGTGTGGTCTCCAATGCTCTTTCCCACATTGCCTTCTTGGAAATAGACGCTATTCTTTGTCACCCTGCTGCTTTCACTCACCCTGTCACCAGAGGGCGGTCTCTAATCTTCCATAGCTTGAAGCTATTCTCTGACTTGTTACTGTCCAGAACCCTTTCATGTCACCCTGCAAGGCTCCTGTGATTATCTCTATATAGCAGGTGCAATGGTGACAGATACCCTCTGTCCCTGATTCTGCGGGAATTCCATCATTGCTCCCTCACTTTTGAAGACTCATGCTTCTGGATACAGCATCCTGGTTTTTCTTCAGTACTTTGCACATTGAAGCTGGGAAGGGGGGCTTTGTCATCCTGTTTCCCCTCTTTCAGAGCCGAATAGGCATAAGGGAAGAGGTCTGGGGCCATAGAAAGCCACTGTGGGACTTGTGAGGGTCCACTGGAGCCAGGGCTGGAGTCACCCTGATTCTTCCCCTACTGAAGTTGGCCTGGGTCACATCCTTGCCAAATAAGTGCTCAGTGAACTCAGTGCTGTGGGGGCGCTCATGGTGAGGGTGCTGGGGAAGTCCAGCTAGACACAAGTCATTAGGGCTGTGGTGTCAAAGGGGGTAAGCACAAAACACCATAGCTGTGAGAACACTGATGGCAGTGTGAGCTCTTGTGGAGGGGAGAGGGAAGCATGAAACATCAGGCAAGGCGTCAAAGGACGCCACTTGTCTCCACCAGGAAAACTGAGGCAGCTATGGTGCAATAAAGGCCCCTTTAAGTTACAGCCACACAAAAGAGCTTCTCCTCCTATCACTACACATAAGGCCTTCAGTCCCCTTCCCATCAGGCCTCATCCTCCTTCTTCTCCAGTGCTCACTGGAGTGGAAAGCAGCTGGCTTTCTTTGCAGGTGGGCCTCCTTTTCTGCTGCTCACAAAGTCTCCAGGGAGGAAGTTGTACCTGCCCAGCAAGGCCTCCCCACCCCCACGTCCTTCCTCTCTCCCTGCTCATCCACAAGTCTCACTCCAAGATCTCCCCTTGCAGGGGAGCCACCCCAGGTTCTGACGCTGGAGGACTTCAGCGTGCGCACACTCTACGACAAACTGGAGGACCAGAGTCTGCACATAGCTGCTCAGCTGAGTAGGCACAGGAAGGATGCATTGGCCTTCTACGGGGCTGCCAGCCAGCAGCTGCAGGGACTCCAGGTCAGCTCAGCTCCTTCGTGGGCAACCACTCAGAAAGCAACCACTGCTCTCCTGACAGCCTGAGCCCACAGGACTCCCACTACGAAGAGGTGACACAGCTCCGATTCTCCTAGGATTTTCTGCAGGGCATCAGCCTGACGGAACTTCCATCTCTAGTCAGGGACAAACACCCTGAGCCAGGGGTCAACACCCGGGTGGAAACAGCTACTGGAGGGAGTGAGGAATCACAGGAAACAAGAGTGAGTCACACAGCTGCATCTCAGATGGACTCCTGGCAGCTGGCTCCAGGTGAGAGGCAGGTGTGGCTGGGGAGGGTCGGCAATAGAGTCACAGTATGAATACTGTCTCCCTGGTGTGCAACTTCTCCTGGCAGTCTCGTGTGGTACTCAGCTCCCAGTCTCAGGAGACAGTCTCAGAGGCCCCTTATAGTCTGAGGATTTGATTTACAGAGCGATGTAGATAGATAGTACATTGTTATGCACTGCAAATATGGTAAGGACCACAGGCCCTGATGGAGGAATGAGTTGAAAATTGGGTCAGACATTCATCAGAAACCTTTCTCAGTCCCGTTCAACCCTCCCCACCGTGGGGGAATTGATGCTTCTGTGACATTCTTTCTACCCCAGTTCTTTTATTATTATTTTGGACTTCTGGTTAGTCTACTCCCATCTTGTCCTCCTCTGACCCTCTATTATTGAGAGGAGGATCAAGAAAACCTGTTTCCTCCGAAAGCTGTAAAGCTGTGTCCAGATGGCCCCAACTATCTTGGATGCTTCCTGACAGGATGTATTGGGAGGCTAGATGAAGCTCATTTCTATTCTGGACCATCACATATTGCAAGGCCTAGGGCTCAGGATTTTCCTTGGTAAGGGATCATGCCCCCATGGCAAACAATGGCATATGAAGTTCCATCAAACAGAAAAAAAAAAAAACCAATTAATCTCTCCCTGGAGGAATTTGCTCTACAGTCCTCCTGGGTGGAATGCCATGCTCTCCCTGTCAAGCCCCAGGAAGCTTCAGGTCATAGTGTCATAGTGCCATTGAGTGTAGGAACAGAGGGAGATGGGTCTGCAGGGACTTGTGGTGAGCACAGCTAAAGAGAGGGAAAGAAGAAATAAGGAGAAGAAACCACAGACACACACACACACACACACACACAAAGGATCAGCAGATCCGTGAATAATTTATTGTTAAACACAATCAAGAAATAATTTGACACTCAGAGGGAAGAGATCATGTGTACATCCATGTTCAAAGCACCTCCACATGTGATTAAAGCTCTGTCCACAGCATCTGGCACAGTAAAGCGACCATCTCACCAAGAGAGGGACAGAGTGTGGTGTGGCACAGAAGGGAAAGGGCAATGAGAAGAGGAAGGGCATGTGCTTAGCCTCACACATGGCTAGAAACCGAAGAACAGCAAAAGTGGGTGTCAGGGGGTGTTCCCTTTGGTAGGCGGAAGTTCCTCTGTTCTGTCTTCTTCCCTAGACTGTCCTCCCAAAATGTCTCCCTGGGGCTTTCAGGCAGAGCTCAACAGAGCCATCACTGCCCTGGCATCAGTACTTTCTCAGGTTCGAGAGCCACCAGTTGGGGCCAGCAGAAAGGTGAGAAGCCACTAGAAGCAACTGAATATACTTGTATGATCAGGACCGCTTGCCAGTCACCCTCGCCTTGCGGGGTGAAGTGGGACCCAAGAGCCTATGATGCATGCATGCACCTGTGTGTGAGCAAAACAGACTGCCTTTGGGGCTAAGAGGGACCCATGAGCCTATGATGCATGCATGCACCTGTGTGTGAGCAAATCAGACTGCCTTTGGAGCTAAGTGAGAGCCACAGGTCACCATGCATGCACATATTTATAAACAATATACACCAATAACCACACACATACACACTCTCACATACTCCCTGGGACCTTGTTGTCCCAGCTGACCATGAACTCTAGTCAGAAACCCCAGGGCTCCATTTGTGCGTATAGACTACAGCAGTCTGTTCTTCCTAGGCCTCTAGTCAACGTGATGAGCAGCCTTGCGTGATGAGCAGCGAGGACTCCCCCACGACGGGACAGTCTCCATTCCATGACCAGGAACCCCAGAGCCTAAGGTGGGGCAGGACTGGCCTGATGGTTCACACAGAGCTGCTTCTAGGGACAACCTTTAGATCCTTGATTACGACCATCTTATCTTTCACAGTGCGACTTGACTTGAAGCCTTAGGGCATTCAAATCCAGCCACAAAGTTTGGAGGTTCTTTATGTCCACTGAGGCCGTCCGTGTTTGCTATGGATGTTCACTGACAGCATTTACTGGAATGTTCCGACCTTTGAGACTGAGCCCACTGGACTCTGGCAGACCTCAGACTTCATGTTTCAGCCTACCTTAATCTCCTTCCCACTGTCATATCTTCTGAATTTCCCCAATGGGCATCTCTCACTACCCTTCCCCTAGTCTCACCCAGGGCCTGTAAGGAGCTCATTTGCCTATGTAGATTGGATTTCTCCATTTATCTGTTTATTATATCTATATGTCTGTTAGTTTATTTTGTGTATGGGGAAGGATATGTCACGTGTATGCTATGGCTCATGCCCTAAGGTCAGAGAACAACTTGTGGGAGACTGTCCTCTCCTTCGACCAGGGATTGACGTCAAATTGTTAGACTTGGTAGCAAGTACCCTCACCCGCTGAACCATCTAACTGGCTTAATTTATCCACGTGATTTGTATTTCCCTTCTCGGCTTTTCAAGACCAGAAGTGGTAATTACTGTTGATTGCTGACACGGTGATAAATGAATGCTTTACACGCTATTTATACATGCTATCCAGTTTAATTTTCACATCAACCATAGGAAGTAGTTACTGCCACTACCTTTATTCTAAAGGTAAGGGCACTGACTTTCACAAAGGTTAAATATTGTGGATTGAGAGTATGTGAGTCTCAAGACCCATATGTATTGAAGGTTGGCTCCTGTCTGCCTTCCATGGAAGCCATGGTCAGCTTCCCTTTCAGAAGCACCCACTATTGGGTGGGAAGGGGCCTAGACAGTGAACAAATAGCTAATATCTCTGGCAGGCAGGGTAAGAGAATCCGGAGTCTCCCCTTAATACGGTGGTTCTCAACCTGTGGGTTGCAAGCCCTTTGGGAGGCCATCAAATGACACCTAAGATCATCAGAAAACCCATATATTTACATTATGATTCATAACAGTAGCAAAATTACAGTTACAAAGTAGCAATAAAAATAATTTTATGGTTGGGGTCACCACAATATGGGGAACTGTATTAAATGGTTACAGCATTTGGAAGGTTGAGAACCACTGGCATAATATCACGGGATCTGGTCCTTAGGAGCTAGGATTCTAGCGATCAGGGCCACATAAATGGAAGAAAGGCTAAGACTCTGGAGATCCCTGTTCCTAGCTGGATGCACACTGAGCAAAAGCTTTCTCCTACCAGTTTTCGTAGAGACTAACAGGCTCATGCATGGGCACATATCTTGATCCTTGATGCAGGATGCTGTGAGGTGTGGTGGCACGCACCCATAATCCCAGCATTTTGGAGGCTGATAAAGGAGGAGATCATATTGAGTGTGAGGCCAGCCTGAACTGTATAGGAAGACCCTATTTTAAAGTAACAAAAAATTTCTTAAATGTGAAGAAGTTAGAAAGAGCAGGTCTGACATTGCAAAAATTCTAAGGCAGGGAATGCATGCACAGAAGAGAGAGTCCTAGTTTAAAGATATCTGCGAAGTTCAGCAAAAGGTCAATGGCAATGGGATCGTTTGAGATGAGCATTTAAATAAAGGTGAGGTCTTAAATTGCCACAATGGGTGGAAGGTGTTCTTTGACCAAGACATTAGATGAGAAAGCTGAGGTGTGGCTTATGAGTGACCTTCTAAAAGGACCAGGATTTTGTACCTAGCCCCCACCCCCTTTCATTTTAATGTCCAGAAGGAGATCCGGAATCTATGGAGAGCACAGCACTGGTAGAAGCTGACGCCAGTAGTTATCAACTGGCGTGATGTGCATGGGAGTTTGTGACCAATAAAGCAGGAGGGAGGACACGTAGACAGGACAAGGTGTGTGACCATATGTCCGTGTGATCATGGGGCCACAGTTCCCCTTCCCCCAGGCCTTGAAGGGGTCATAGAGCAGAACCACCTCAGCCAACCCCTGGGCAGTGGTGGCAAAGGCTGCTACTTCATCCAGTTCACACTGTGGTGGGTTTTCTTACTACATGCAGAACTTAAATGGGACCTTTCTTTCCCTCATGCACAGGCCCCAGCAGGTACCAGAACCTTTCCAGATCCCCCAGGAAGACATTGAAGAAAGGGATGCTCAGACCGCAAGTCCTGAGAAGTGGATCCTTGAGGCTGGACTCAGACACAGACCTGATGTGGAGTTGCAGGTAGGTACTGTCCTGGAACTCAGGCCATGTTCTCCACCCACCTTGCCTCATCCTCCCTCTCAACCCTGCTGGTCACTTTGCAAATCTGGAAGACAGAAATTCAAGCACAATTTTGGAGAAAAGTGGCAAGAGGAAATATTTTATGACTAGAGAATACTTGTCAGGGAAATTATCCATTTAATTAACATGTATTTAGTAGCTGGCTACAATATTCTCAAAGACAGGAAATGGAAATCTATGAGACGTAAAAGAGTTTCAGGCCATGAGACAAACATTTCAGCTCCCACACTCAAGTTGAATCTTTTTCCCTTTTGTGTCTGATCTATTGTATTTTCACATATTTCCTCCAATTCCAGT